>NC_057794.1:88147805-88432665 GCF_018294505.1 Triticum aestivum | reverse complement strand
GATTCGATTTCCGATCCAATTTTCAAATCTGTTTTATTTCTTGCTCGTTTAACGGAATCAGGTGATTCAAACGCCTGGAGTTTCGTAACGAAACCGCCGTTCCGACTAACTAACTTTCACAGAGTTTTGCTACTGTGAAATTTTGACCTAATTTCAGATTTCTAAACCGAGTCGTTCTCTCTCGAGTTCCGACTTTCGATGCCTTATTTGATTCGATTCTTTTGCAACCAGGGTTCTTAAGTTGAACTCTCTGGTTAGATCTTTTATTCGAGATTTCCCTGTGCATTAGATGAGTACTTATTGTATGCTTGTTGTTTGTCTGCGTTAGATCACCCGGATTGCGCCGCTTGTTACTTCGAATCTCTAGAACACGCGGATCATCAGCAAGGCAAGTAACACTTTGATCATATCTTTCCTACTACCCAGTTTTATTGCATTAGATCAAACCCTCAAACACTTGCATTGTTTAGGATCTAAATTAAATTGTGGGATTGGGAAGTAGATGAGGTAGTACCTATTACCTGTTACTTATGAAACCTTGGGAGTTACTTCTACGTTTGCTTATTATGCTATGCTATGCTAGTAGACGTGGATTGGGTGAGTGATATCCATGACAGATGTGAGATTGATAATTTTAATGGTTTATCTAAGGTGGCAACTTAAACACACATCTGGGTGGATTGAGGCACCTGATGTCTATCAGGACTTGCCTGTTTTTTTTTGGACCGCCACCCAGGCTCAAAGGGATCATAAGATATTTCAAACTGGAAACTTCCGTGTGCAGCCACATGCTACTATGGGCTCTAGCATAGTTGACTAAGTTGTGCGAACTCTTACGGGGTGGACTAGCAGATGTAGGGGATGTAGGTGTACCGGTCTACCCCACATGTAAGGTGCTAGTGCTTCTGAAAGACTATGTCTCGGTCATCCGTTTCTCAAACACCATGCAGTGCGAGGAAACAAACGGAGGCGATCGAGTCATGTGGGGAAAAGTGCGCAAACCTCTGCAGAGTAACAAACTAATCATGATTAGCCGTGTCCCCGGTTATGGATGTTTTGAGTATCTAGTACTTGAATATCAATGTGAATCTCAACATGTTACTTCTAATAAAAGCTATTGGGTTTTTAATGAGTACTTTTAATTGGGATTGAGGATGCTGTCAACCATTCTCAATGTTTAACAACCACCATGATAGTTAAACAAAATTATTCCTTTGATGTAGGGAAAAATTTGCTTTTCGCAAAACTGTAACCATAGAGCCTTACCACCAGCCAAATATGCATGTAGTATAGGCTTATTGTTTCATTACCCTCTATGTGTTACATTGCCAGCATATTCCATGTGCTGACCCGTTTTCGGGCTGCAACGTTAATGTTGCAGACTTTTCAGACGACGATTGAGGTGCGTTTAGGTCGTGGTTCTATACTCAGTGATGCCGATGGAGTTGATGGACTCACTTATCTTCCAAGCCTTCCGCTGTTATCGTTATTAGATGGCCTTAAGCCATGATTATTGTAATAAGTTTTTTTTTAGCCATCGATGTAATAAGTGTGTGATTGCAACTCTGCTATAAAACCTCGATGTACTGTGTGGTGTCAGCATAACTGATCCAGGGATGGCACCGTAGCACAGTAGACGTGATCCATTCGGGTCAGGTCGCTACAGGTTGCTTGAGAGAGACCATCTTCATCCTACGCCTCCTATGGATTGATAAACCTTAGGTCATCCACTTGAGGGAAATTTGCTACTGTCCTACAAACCTCTGCACTTGGAGGCCCAACAACGTCTACAAGAAGAAGGTTGTGTAGTAGACATCAGTAATATCTTTTATGGTCATGCACCCTTGATGAGTGGTCTATTTTTACTAAATCTTGATAATAGTGATAGACATATTCATAGTATTGAAGCCAAAATATATAAGTTTAATAATGATAGTACAACTTATTTGTGGCACTGCCGTTTAGGTCATATTGGTGTAAAGCGCATGAAGAAACTCCACACTGATGGGCTTTTGGAATCACTTGATTATGAATCACTTGATGCTTGCGAACCATGCCTCATGGGAAAGATGACTAAGACTCCGTTCTCCAGAACAATGGAGCGAGCAACAAACTTGTTGGAAATAATACATACTGATGTATGCGGTCCGATGAGTGTTAATGCTTGTGGTGGGTATCGTTATTTTCTGACCTTCATAGATGATTTGAGCTGATATGGGTATATCTACTTGATGAAACATAAGTCTGAAACATTTGAAAAGTTCAAAGAATTTTAGAGTGAAGTGGAAAATCATCGAAACAAGAAAATAAAATTTCTACGATCTGATCATGGAGGAGAATATTTGAGTTACGAGTTTGGTCTTCATTTGAAACAATGCAGAATAGTTTCACAACTCACGCCACCCAGAACACCACAGCGTAATGGTGTGTCCGAACGTCGTAATCGTACTTTATTAGATATGGTGTGATCTATGATGTCTCTTACTGATTTACCGCTATTGTTTTGGGGTTATACTTTAGAGACAACTGCATTCACGTTAAATAGGGCACCATCTAAATCCATTGAGATGACACCATATGAACAATGGTTTTGCAAGAAACCCAAGTTGTCGTTTCTTAAAGTTTGGGGTTGCGATGCTTATGTGAAAAAACTTCAACCTGATAAGCTCGAATCCAAATCGGAGAAATGTGTCTCAATAGGATACCCAAAGAAGACTGTTGAGTACACCTTCTATCATAGATCCGAAGGCAAGATATTCGTTGTTAAGAATGGATCCTTTCTAGAGAAGGAGTTTCTCTCGAAAGAAGTGAGTGGGAGGGAAGTAGAACTCGATGAGGTAATTGTACCTGCTCCCTTATTGGAAAGTAGTTCATCACAGAAATCAGTTCCGGTGATTCCTACACCAATTAGCGAGGAAGCTAATGATGATGATCAGGAGACTTCTGATCAAATTACTACCGAACCTCGTAGGTCAACCAGAGTAAGATCTGCACCAGAGTGGTATGGTAATCCTGTTCTGGAGGTTATGTTACTTGACGATGACGAACCTATGAACTATGAGGAAGCGATGATGAGCCCAGATTCCAGGAAATGGCTTGAGGCCATGAAATCTAAGATGGGATCCATGTATGAGAATAAAGTGTGGACTTTGGTTGACTTGCCCGATGATCGTCAAGCCATAGAGAATAAATGGATCTTCAAGAAGAAGACTGACACTGATGGTAATATTATTGTCTACAAAGCTCGACTTGTTGCCAAAGGTTTTCAACAAGTTCAAGGAATTGACTACGATGAGACCTTCTCATCCATAGCGATGA
The DNA here is from genome assembly GCF_018294505.1 of Triticum aestivum. Lineage (NCBI taxonomy): Eukaryota > Viridiplantae > Streptophyta > Magnoliopsida > Poales > Poaceae > Triticum > Triticum aestivum. Next base: position 88,429,347 of record NC_057794.1, on the reverse strand, counting down.
TTAAGTCCATTCAAATCATGTAAGAAATTGCCGCATTTTATGATTATGAAATTTGGCAAATGGATGTCAAAACTGCATTCCTTAATGGATATCTTAAAGAAGAGGTGTATATGATGAAACCAGAAGGTTTTGTCGATCCAAAAGGTGCTAACAAAGTGTGTAAGCTGTAGCGATCCGTTTATGAACTGGTGCAAGCATCTCGGAGTTAGAATATACGCTTTGATAGTGTGATCAAAGCATATGGTTTTATACAAACTTTTGGAGAAGGCTGTATTTACAAGAAAGTGAGTGGGAGCTCTGTAGCATTTCTGATATTATATGTGGATGACATATTGTTGATCGGAAATGATACTGAATTTCTAAATAGCATAAAAAGATACTTGAATTAGAATTTTTCAATGAAAGACCACGGTGAAGCTGCTTATATATTGGGCACCAATGCTATAGAGATAGATCAAGACGCTTAATTGGACTTTCACAAAGGTCATATCTTGATAAATTTTGAATAAGTTCAAAATGGATCAAGCAAAGAAAGGGTTCTTGCCTGTATTACAAGGTGTGAAGTTGAGTCATACTCAATGCCCGACCATTGTAGAAGATAGAGAGAAAATGAAAGTCATTCCCTATGTTTCAGCCATAGGTTCTATCATGTATGCAATGTTGTGTATCAGACCTGATGTGTGTCTTGCTATTAGTTTAGCAGAGAGGTACCAAAGTAATCCAGGAGTGGATCACTGGACAACTGTCAATAACATCCTGAAATACCTGAAAAGGACTAAGGATATGTTTCTCATTTATGGAGGTGACAAAGAGCTCATCATAAATGGTTACGTTGATGCAAGCTTTGACACTGATCCGGATGACTCTAAGTCACAAATCGGATACGTATTTTTATTGAATATTGGAGCTGTCACTTGGTGCAGTTCCAAACAGAGCGTCGTGGCGGGATCTACATGTGAAGCAGAGTACATGGCTGCTTTGGAAGCAGCAAATGAAGGAGTCTGGATGAAGGAGTTTATATCCGATCTAGGTGTCATACCTAGTGCATCGGGTCCAATGAAAATCTTTTGTGACAATATTGGTGCAATTGCCTTGGCAAAGGAATCCAGATTTCATAAGAGAACCAAGCACATCAAGAGACGCTTCAATTCCATCCGCGATCAAGTCAAGGAGGGAGACATAGAGATTTGCAAAATACAAACGGATCTGAATGTTGCAGGCCCGTTGACTAAGCCTCTCTCACGAGCAAAACATGATTAGCACCAAGACTCCATGGGTGTTAGAATCATTACAGTGTAATCTAGATTATTGACTCTAGTGCAAGTGGGAGACTGAAGGAAATATGCCCTGGAGGCAATAATAAAGTTGTTATTTATATTTCCTTGTATCATGATAAATGTTTATTATTAATGCTAGAATTGTATTAACCAGAAACTTAGTACATGTGTGAATACATAGACAAACAGAGTGTCACTAGTATGCTTCTACTTGACTAGCTCGTTAATCAAAGTTGGTTAAGTTTCCTAGCCATAGACATGAGTTGTCATTTGATGAACGGGATCACATCATTAGAGAATGATGTGATTGACTTGACCCATTCGTTAGCTTAGCAGTATGATCGTTTAGTTTATTGCTATTGCTTTCTTTATAACTTATACATGTTCCTATGACTATGAGATTATGCAACTCCCGAATACCGGAGGAACACTTACTGTGTTATCAAACGTCACAACGTAACTGGGTGATTATAAAGATGCTCTACAGGTGTCTCCGATGGTGTTTGTTGATTTGGCATAGATCGAGATTAGGATTTGTCACTCCGATTGTCGGAGAGGTATCTCTGGGCCCTTTCGGTAATGCACATCACTATAAGCCTTGCAAGCAATGTAACTAATGAGTTAGTTATGGGATGATGCATTACAAAACAAGTAAAGAGACTTGCCGGTAACGAGATTGAACTAGGTATGATGATACCGACGATCGAATCTCGGGCAAGTAACATACCGGTGACAAAGGGAACAACGTATGTTGTTGTGCAGTTTGACCGAGAAAGATCTTTGATATGTCGCCAACGTATCTATAATTTTTGATTGTTCCATGCTATTATATTATCAACCTTGGATGTTTTATATGCATTTATATGCTATTTTATATGATTTTTGGGATAACCTATTAACCTAGAGCCCAGTGCTAGTTTCTGTTTTTTCCTTATTTTTACAGAAAAGGAAAATCAAACGGAGTTCAATTGACCTGAAACTTCACGGAACTTATTTTTGGACCAGAAGAAGGCCATGGAGTAAAAGAGTTGGGACAGAAGAGTCTCGGGCTGCCCACGAGGGTGGGGGGCGCGCCTCCCTACCTCGTGGACAGCCCGAAGACCCCCCTGACTTGTTCTCGATGCCAAAACCTCTTATATATACTGAAACTTTCAGAAAGAAACCTAGACCGGGAGTTCTGCCGCCGCAAGCCTCTGTAGCCACCGAAAACCAATCTAGACCCGTTCCGGCACCCTGCCGGAGGGGGGAATCCCTCTCCGGTGGCCATCTTCATCATCCCAATGCTCTCCATTATGAGGAGGGAGTAGTTCACCCTCGGGGCTGAGGGTATGTACCAGTAGCTATGTGTTTGATCTCTCTCTCTCTCTCTCGTGTTCTTGATTCGGAATGATCTTGATGTATCGCGAGCTTTGCCATTATAGTTGGATCTTATGATGCTTCTCCCCCTCTACTCTCTTGTGACGGATTGAGTTTTCCCTTTGAAGTTATCTTATCGGATTGAGTCTTGAAGGATTTGAGAACACTTGATGTATGTCTTGCATGTGCTTATCTGTGGTGACAATGGGATATCCCGTGATCCACTTGATGTATGTTTTGGTGATCAACTTGCGAGTCCCGTGACCTCGTGAACTTATGAAAAGGGGTTGGCACACGTTTTTGTCTTGACTCTCTGGTATAAACTTTGGGGCACTCTTTGAAGTTATTTGTGTTTGTTGAATAGATGAATCTGAGATTGTGTGATGCATATCGTATAATCATACCCACGGATACTTGAGGTGACATTGGAGTATCTAGGTGACATTAGGGTTTTGGTTGATTTGTGTCTTAAGGTGATATTCTAGTACGAACTCTATGATAGATTGAATGGAAAGAATAGTTTCGTGTTATTTTACTACGGACTCTTGAATAGATCGATCAGAAAGAATAACTTTGAGGTGGTTTCGTACCCTACAATAATCTCTTCGTTTGTTTTCCGCTATTAGTGGCTTTGGAGTGACTCTTTGTTGCATGTTGAGGGATAGTTATATGATCCAATTATGTTATTATTGTTGAGAGAACTTGCACTAGTGAAAGTATGAACCCTAGGCCTTGTTTCAACGCATTGCAATACTGTTTGTGCTCACTTTTACCGCTTGCTACCTTGCTGATTTTATATTTTCAGATTACAAAAACCTTTATCTACTATCCATATTGCACTTGTATCACCATCTCTTCGCCGAACTAGTGCACCTATACAATTTACCATTCTATTGGGTGTGTTGGGGACACAAGATACTCTTTGTTATTTGGTTGCAGGGTTGCTTGAGAGAGACCATCTTCATCCTACGCCTCCTACGGATTGATAAACCTTAGGTCATCCACTTGAGGGAAATTTGCTACTGTCCTACAAACCTCTGCACTTGGAGGCCCAACAACGTCTACAAGAAGAAGGTTGTGTAGTAGACATCAATCTTCGTAGATATGTAGGAACCAATATGAGCATCCAGATTCCGCTATTGGTTATTGACCGAAGATGAGTCTCAGTCATGTCTAGATAGTTCTCGAACCCGTAGGGTCCACACGCTTATCGTTCGATGACAATTGGTATTATGAGTTTATGTGATTTGACGTACCGAAGATTGTTCGGAGTCCCGGATGTGATCATGGACATGACGAGGAGTATCGAAATGGTCGAGATATGAATATTGATATATTGGAAGGTTATGTTTGGACACTGGAAATGTTTTGGATTAGTTCGGACATTTTCCGGAGTACCGGGGGGTTACCGGAACCCCCCCGGGAGTTAATGGGCCTTGATGGGCCATAGTGAAAGAGAAGAGGAGGCGGCCAGGTGCGGCACGCGCCCCTCTAGGCCCAATCCGAATTGGGGTAGGGTTCGGGTGGCGCCCCACCTTTCTTTCTCTCCCTCTTCCCTTCCTTATCCCTCCTAGTTGGGCTAGGAAAGGGGGAAACCTACTCCTAGTAGGTGTAGGAATCCCCCTTGGGGCGCCCCTAGGAGGCTGGCCCTCCCCCTCCTCCACTCCTTTATATACGGGGGAGGGGGCACCCCATAGACACAGAAGTTGATTCTTAGCCGTGTGCGGTGCCCCCTCCACATATTTCCACCTCGGTCATATTGTCGTAGTGTTTAGGCGAAGCCTGCGTCGGTAACTTCATCATCACCGTCAACACACCGTCGTGCTGACGAAACTCTCCCTCAACCTTGGCTGGATCTAGAAGTTCGAGGGACGTCACCGAGCTGAACGTGTGCAGATCGCGGAGGTGCCATGCGTTCGGTACTTGGTCGGTTGGATCGCGAAGACGTTCGACTACATCAACCGCGTTACTTAACGCTTCCGCTTTCGGTCTACGAGGGTACATAGACACACTCTCCCCTCTCGTTGCTATGCATCTCCTAAATAGATCTTGCGTGATCATAGATTTTTTTTGAAATACTGCATTCCCCAATAGAAACTTATTAGCACAAATAAGATATACATCCGAATCATCAGCATAAGGTGACAACACAGTCTCTCCCACACAATTATACCTCACCCCTTGCGGGAGCTGAATTATGGAGAAATCTGAGGTCGACAATTCGAAGACAAGAATGTTGCTCAAGGAGGCTATATAGATTTTATTGTCGATCTGATGTCTTAGTACCATGGATTATAATGGAGATGAGTACTAGTGAACGAGGTAGGCATGCATCAGGAACCGTCTTGGAACTTATACGCGTGCACCGTAGATTTTGTTAACATCCTGATAGACTCGATGCACACATAGAAGTAGGACAAACGTTCACCTTCTTCCTTGAAGACAATGTTAGAAAATTTAGGTTTTTTGGAGCTAAACAGCCTACCCTCTATTCCTCTGCCTTATCGGTGGTGCCACTCACAATGCATATTGAGGCTAGAGGGTAGAACCTTATATAGACTCCAAGTTCCAGATATTTCAATCTGTTTCCAGTTAGGACTCGTGACTTGTCAAACCAACCACAATAATTAACAGCCAGTTACCGAGTCCAAATACCGTTAATCAATTTGGTCCCATGCACGCATGAGTGAATCATGCGCCGAGTTTGAATTCAAACTCAAACTCGCAGGCTTTAACAATCCATAGAGCCAATCCTATGGACAACCTGGCATTCCGCTCTATACTGTTCCCGGGTATAATTCCAGTGTATTCATATAAAGTGTGTTCTGTATTCCAGTATAGCCGTACCGGCTTCCTTAAGTATATTTTCTTAAGTACAATTCCACATCAAGTATTCCTGATTATTTCCATGAATACTTCCACACCGAGGTTTTTATTCCGGGAGTATAATAATGTAGTGGACATATAAAAATATTGCAAGCCACAAATTCCTACATCTCCCACTTGGCTGGAAATATTTTATCTAACAAAGGGAATTCCCATGCGATTAACATGGTCAAAATATAATTCCTTCCCTCGATGCATTCACGTTGCATGTATAAACTTTGTGAGTTTTGGGGTCATATTATCACAAAGTAACCGGTTATGATGCTCTTCCATGACCATAATTATATTAAAATAATTCCCTTACCTCATGCATTCCTTTAATGCTTAAATCGCATCAACGTGTTCATCTTTCATAGAGAAAGAACATTCAAATCTGTTTCCTTTATACATTATGAAGACCAACAAAGAACATTAATATATCCATCCATGCAGCTGAAGGTTGTGACCATCAAGGTATAATGAATAATTCATGATTCCTCGACATTACACCAGGCATTTCCTATGATTTCAACAATCTTTCCAAGATTCACCTTGCACTCGCTACCAATTCCAGCAAGTGTGAGTTATCATGCTAATCAAAATAGCAATAATTTCAGTGGCATGGCTAAGATCAGGTCATCACTCTTTCTTTTTCCTCCTGAGTTCAAACATAATTCCTCACAGAGTATAATTCCCATTATCAAAGGTTTCAGACAGGTTTGCACTTTTCCATAGAAAAACATTTCAAAACATTCTCTATGATTTCCACTTCCAAAAAAATAGGAAGCATCAGACATACCTTTCATAAGAAAGTTTGAGGATAACCAAGTTTTCACTTCCATCAATGTGATATTTATAAACAACAAAAACATAGTTAGCACATATAGTAGTAACACAAAACACTTCACGCTAATCTTTGTATATGATTATCTTCCATATTAAGAAAACCATATGACATGATATACCATTGATGTGATGCTTGTAACAAGATCCTGAATTAATATATTCAGTTAGCAAACCTTATCCTCATTCCCACTTTCTCTAAATTCCAGAGAAGCCACAAATCCCACGGGAGAATGACTTTCCACAAAGTATAATCATTTCTTTGTGTAAAGGATTTTTAATATCAAGACTAGAATTGTAATTTCCACTGAGCATGTTGCTTTAAACTTCCAGTAAATAAATCCATTTACTACTGATAGGCTTGTGGTTGTTTGATAAAGTAACAAGTTCCCAAACTTTTATTCTTCCTCATTGAGTTTATTCCTTCCGGCAATGCTTCCACCCGTAGCTTGCATTGATTGAAATTTTAAGCCTTTTAAAAAGACTTTAATTATTCCTCTAAAAATTCAGAGTCACTTCCCCAAATAACATATGATAATTATCCAGACTCGATATTCCAAGTTATTTCCTCCCACTTATCCTAAGCATGTTAGTGTCAGGAGTTCCACTTGTAGTTTCCTTTGGGGTCAAAATTATATTCTAGTGTGATTGCCAATAGTTCCACCATTATCCATCAAATATCAACTCCCACTTCCCACCATTTTTTCTTTTCCAGAGCAAAAAAACATACACTTGATCCACTAGAATAAGAATTAACAATTTCCTAGTGTGTGCTTTGCAGTAATTGATAATTTTCTTCCAAAATTAAATACTTCCTTCTAGTCAAAGATATTCAATTCCTCAACTCAATTGTGAAGTATACATTATATGACAATGGGGAATGTAGTTCCATGCTCTTTACATATTAAATTGATATATTCCTGAAGTGTACTTCCCCCACCAATCAGTTGTTAAGACATTGATATACTTTAATTAACTAATTTTCCACTTCAGTACAACATGTGAACATCACAATAAAACCTTCTGACTTTTATAATGAAAAGTTAAACATGTAACCATATAAAGTGCAATCATTGATGAGTAAAATGAAATAAACAATCTGGCCTAGTGGGAGTGTCCAAAAAAATACCATAAGTATATATAGAAACGATGTGAAGTTTCTTTATCTCTTTCCACCTTAAGAAAAGGCATGCAAGTCAAATACGCATTACATAGGTGCTTCCAAAACCAAATTCCTCCCACTAAAACTTTGAACTCCGGAATTCGTAAGCCACTCAATTCCGTTCCATTATATGTGACCAAGTCGTCCATAAAAAAAAAAATTCCAAGCATGTGTTCCCATTATCAACATTCCTCTCTATGGATTTATCTTCCCCTGAATAACAATTTGGGTTGCTAACTTCCAATTGACCATCAAGAAAGAATAGACCATCGTGTGAAATTCGGTAATGCACTAATTTTATCATTGAGCAATATTTCCACTCTTCCTTTTCCAAATAGTATTTCCTTTTAAACAATGATATTCTTCCTCCACCATGGAGTTCCATGGTAAAATTTCCAATTCCAAAGTGTATAAGATTTAGCAGCATTGACAAACCACATAATATACATAATTTCCTTTGGTATTTTTAGCGAGTCAATAAAATTGCTATTGTATTCCAGCAATATAATACATAGAATCTTAAATTCACAATCCAACTATTTGAAAAAGTAGCGACAAATTCATATTTAATGCAAATATTAACAATGTGCATACCGTTAAGTGAGAGCAAACTTCCTTAATTTTCCACGGAGTGGTTCCCATCTTCCACCATAAATAAGTGATTGTCATAATAGACACTGTTTGAATTCCTTCTCATGCAAGATTAGTATAATAGTGTATCCATCAATAATAATTTTCCTCCACAAAGCGGAGTTTGAGGTCATAATTTCCAATTCCAAGTTTATTGACTTTAGAATTTCCTTGGAATTGTTTGCATGGAAATATATGATATATGAAAAATCCCGTGCGTACAGATTATAGACATACCTTCCACTTTGCCTAATTGCATTGAAAAAAATACTATATCTTCCTCTTCAAGGTGTAACCAATAATATTTGGGCAAATCCTTCCCGAGGAGAGTTTCTATCTTCCTCCATAGAGCAAATAATGTCCCATATCACAATGAAGTTAAATTGAAAATTCAATTCTTTCAATAAATGCTGCATAGAGTTAACCAATATATATCCAGCAAAATGTATTCCCAGCAAATGCCTATATATATATATTCCAGATTGCACTGATTATCCATGCAATTTGTACACTGATTTTCAACAAGAATAGAATCCATAAATATTATTGATCACTTTATGAGGGTATTATCTAAAAATATATTCCAGATTGCACGTAATTTTCCACACAGTCTGTGTCCTCTCATATTCAGGAACGAAAGAACCATACGATGATCATGACGTAAGTAGCCATTTTATATCCACGATAATGGCATTTAAATTTTGGTCTTTTCCGGTTAGTTTTCTCCGCAAAAACAAATAACACGATTTATCTTTTCCAAACCGTAAAATTTTCGTGGGAACTAACCCCTTAAAAAAATCATTGCGAGAGAAGTGTTACCAATCTGTAGATATCGGCAAAGAAATCCCAATTCCTCATGCAAGTAGTACTAGAAGTAGGAGCACGGCGCCTATAGCTGACTCAATTCGTCAATTCGTATGAACATCCAAGTAGTATGGTACCTGCAACAGCAACAAACAAGCTTCCTGCTTGTTCCGCAGTGGCGAGAGATTATCTACACTCTCCTTCCTCAATCTAAGTGGTAGATGAAGGTCACATGTCTGAAGAATTAATTCCTCGTCACTAGCATCATTAACGGGGCTCTGCAGGCTCGGCAGTAAATCACATAGTAAATATTCTCAACCATGAGCAGAAACAGTGTATTTTGTGCTATCTGGAGGCCATCTATCCACAAAGTTCAGTGGAGAGAGAGAGAGAGAGAAATCCTTCGATGGTGTTGAGCAGTAGCAGGTCATGAGCCTGACAAATTCCGAGCAGCCCTTGGCGACTAGCTCGTGTACCTGATGACCCGTCGAGGTGGATGGCTAGAAGCAGGCGAGTAAATAAAGCGAGGTCAGCGACTTGGGGTCAGGTGATTCAGCAGACGACGATGACGACCGGCACCAGCGCGGACTGCTAGCTGCTCAACGCGAGCTGCAGGCGAGCTGCTGGCGGAGGGGCGGTTGGAGATCGGGCCTCGGGCGGAGTCGGCGACTTGGAGCGGTGGCTGATGGCGGATTCCGGGCGGGGAAGACCTGGCGTGTGCCGTCGCGAGGCAGGAGTTCAGCGGCGCTTGGCGAGCAAATCAATCGGGAATTCCAGATCGACTTGTGAGCGGCGGAGCTCTATGATCGATCTGCAGCAAGGCATCTTGACAAAGCACACAACAGATCGATCTAGTTTGATTCCCAAGCTAACCTTGGTTTAGACTGCCCATGTATCAAGTTGACCATGATCGAATCGACAGAGTAAGCAGCGGGGTTGATTATGGATCGAATCGAGTTGACGACAACGTCGTTAACCCTAACCGGCTCAGATGTCAATGTTAGAAAAATTAGGTTTTTTGGAGCTAAACAGCCCACCCTTTATTTCTCTGCCTTATCGATGGTGCCCCTCACAATGCATATTGAGGCTAGAGGGTGGGACCTTATATATCTCTACTCCTAATGTCTCAGTTGATAGTCTCGCCTTACGGTTTATTTTAGTCCGGTTTTATTTCGTTCCACCTCTCACCATCCATTCCCACACTGGTTTTTTTATCCATCGGTTTATTTTTATGTACACTCTTTTATTATAAACCAACACTTTTCTAACGTACAAAAAAATCATAGATCTAACTTTCCTAACTTATCCAAACTAGTAAATATGCACGTGCAACGCACGTCTATTTGGACTAATAAGTGTGCACGTGCAACACGCGTTTATTTGGATTAACACATTATACTATACTTAATACAAGACAATTTATTCATAAATTTGAAATTTCCCTATAAAGTACACAATCTCTTATTCCCAACTCATACAAATAATTTGAAATATCATTTCTCCTTAATCAACATGTCTCTTGTATTAAAAGACCACCCACTTTTTCCAATGTATAAAACTCAAAATTATTTAGAAGATTCATCATGATTCTCCATATGCACACATTTATGCAAGTATAATCACACATGAAAATGTCACTTAGGACAGGCTAAGGAACCGTTTCAGTGCCAACAAACTCCAGTCAAGAATTATTGTTACAATTGAGTGTCAACCACACAATAGTAGGAAGAGACCTCTATGGTTTGTTGAAAAGAGGAAGCCATTGTCACATAGAGAAGTGTAGAGATGTCTTGACTCCATAGAATCAGCTGTGAAACAAGACAAAAAAATGCTAGTTGGACCATCCGATTCTACTATTACACCACAAGTGTTGTAATGTCTGGAAGCAAGAAAAGTGACTTACTTTATTATGAAAATAGAACATGTCAACCAAATAAAAATTACATTGATAAATTGCGTAATTATACTTGTTAATCACTGGACAAAAGCATTAATATGACAACTTGGAACAGTTACTTGAGTACTACACATTTCTTTAAGGGCTCAACATTCTAAAATTTTGACAATATAACAAATATCCTCTAAGTTCGTAGTAATAATGATACGTAGGCTACCACTTGTAAGAATAACAGTGGCAAAAAAGGGCCAACAAATGCCGGTTTAGAAAGAAAAAACTGCAGATATGCTTCCAATTTTAGCAACTCTAGTGGATAAAACATACCTTACCTCCCAAGTCAGGAAAATAGTCAAATGAAAAAATGTACTTCTTATAAGTAGTAGAGATGAAGTCATAAGGATCATGATTCAAGATATTCGGAGAAACATGGTTGGTCTCTCTGTATGATGCGAAGTTGTTGCAGTCAGTAGAAGAGTGACCTGCCCTCCAGGCAGAAGACGAAGGCGGCGACGGCACGTGTGCGTGTTCGGAGGAAGCCGCAGCTCCTCTTCGCATGTCTCCCGTTGTGGCTCGCATGGGTGGTGGGCTGGTGACGACAGGCGACTCGCGATCGCGATTCCCTGATAGGAGACGATAGGATACGCTCGCGATTAGTTTCCTAATAATTAGATGTGTTCGTGATTAGTTATCTAATAGGATGCGTCCGTGATTAGTTTCCTAATAATTAGATGTGTTCGTGATTAATTTCCTAATAGGATGCGCTCGTGATTATTTTCCTAATAATAGGATGCACCCATGATTAGTTTCCTAATAATAGGATGCGTTTGTGATTAGTTTCCTAATAATTAGATGCGTCTGTGATTAGTTTCTTAATAGGATGTGTCCGTGATTATAGTTTCCTAATTGACCAGGCGTGGACTTTATATTTTCCTTCACGGTAGAGTACGGTCAGTCAATGTAAATTGCTAAGTGCACACAGAGAACATATTAGGTTAAGGCTAGCCGTTAGATTAAGTTTAGTGGGACTAATCATGCGGTGGTAATGTATCCGTGTACGTTTTGTGGGGTGCACTTAAAAAAGATTATGTTTGCTCTTTTATAAGTAGTATAGATCAATCGCGATCAATCGGTCCCTCTCTTTTATTACAAACCAATATTTTTCTAACGTATAAAAAATTACGGATCTAACTTTCCTAAATTGTCCAAATCAATGTGTACCTCTCAATAGTGCAATTTGTTTAAGAAAACAACAATCTGATTTTCGGAACGAAGGAAATCACTAGCCCAGCCGATATTTTTGGAACGAAAGAAGTCGCCAGCCCTGCAATATTTTTCAACGATATATCCATGAAACCATCTCCCATCCGCATGCGTCGGCGCCCAAGCGACGAGGACCGCCCCGGCCGGCTTGCCCCCTTGCCCGACGACTGCCAGATCGAGGTCGCCGGAGCCGGATTCGTGCAGATCGAGGTCGTCATCGCATCCGTCATCGCATCTTTTGTGAGCCGCCTGATCCAGCTCTCCACCTCAGGCCGACGCAGTGCCTCCCAGGCGAGGCTGCGACGGCCTCCTCCTCACGTCGTCTCCGTCCTCCTCCTCAACCCGTCATCGTCGCCTCCCCTCCTCCGTGGGCTGCCTGTCTGTGCCCAAACGCCGGAGGACGACGTCCACCATGGAGCGGATCCCAGTGGCAGGGTCCGACACGGTGGTCGTCTCCTACGAGTGGTGGTCAACGCCGACGAGCAGGGCCCTTTGGTCGCCAACCCTCCTCCTACTGCTATCTTCCCCGTCCAGAGAATTCAGAGGAACACGGTGCCTTCTTCCTCCTTATGTGGATGTGATGAAATTTAGTGAACTTTGTAAATACTAGAGCTTCAAAGGACGTACTCCTTTTCTCCCATATGGATGAGGTGATTGCTTGGTTTTTTAGTGCTTGTATTATTATTGCTAAGGAAAAGATAGGAAGAGGACCTGTGTTGTTTTGAGTGCTGATGTACTCCTGGATGAGTAGGGGTGAATTTATGTTGTTGCAGCTAAGGAAAACATCAGTGTTACTGCTAAGGAAAAGATAGAGAAGGAGGAGTATTTGATAGGGAAACGTTTCTGTGCGGCGCGCCAGCCGAGCGTTGGGCCGGTCGTGCCGCGTGCGTTCGATCACAACAAAGCGTACGTCTCGGACTTGATACGTGGAGCTGGGACCCATGCACCGCACCGCGCCTCCCCTCCTCTCCTTATCTCTTCACCACTCGGGGAATCATATCCACTCACTCTTCCTGGTCCCCTTCTTCCAATCGCTGGAGCGCACTGCTACCATGAATTCTGATGACGTCGGCGACCTCCTCTAGCCCGACGACCTCCACATCCCACATCCCACCCTCTCTTACTCTTCTTCCTACCCCGACGACCTCCACTCCGTTTTGGCCACCGACGGTGGCTTCCTACCGCCTGACCCGGAGCTGGAACCGGCACCGTGAGGTGTTGCAACCCGCCGCTGGCAATGCTGGAATCAGCCATCAGAAAGCTGTAACCGGGCGCCATAGCTGCGACCAGCTAGAGAAAAAGCTGGAACTGCCCACTGACAGAGCTACAACCAGCAAGCAAAAAAGCTGCAATCACGGCGCTCGCGAGCTACAACGGCGACGAGGGGGATGCAACGGTGCTGGGACCAGTAGAAGGAGATGTTGGAACCAGCAGTACCTATCCACGGCAGGTGTTGCAACCGTAATTGCCGGAAGCTGGAACCGGCTTTTGTTTTTGCTACAACCGGCCAAAATTTTGCTATGACTCGACGACGACAATCTATGTATTTGCTAGAATCGGCAGTTTTGTTTGTTGGAACCAGCTAATTTTTTTTGCTTCAACTGGCTTTTTTGGTTTCTGTGGCTGCTCGGATTTTTGTTTTTTTGTTGGAAAACAGTGTTGCAAACTCGACGGCGGCGGCGGGCGCCGCCGTGCTTTGATTGGTTGCTGGAACCGGCTTGGCGGCAAGCTGCATTAGGCTTCAGTGGAGTTGCATCTGGCAGTGGGTGTCACGGGAAACGACTGCGAGATTGGGAGGCCATGCGACGACGGGGATGCAAGGGGCAACGAGCTGCGTTTGACGGTGACGACGGCAGCCATGGAGGACGCTAGGGGTGGGGCAACCATGATGTGCGCTAGGCAAGTGGGCATGTTGTGCACGTGCGAATCAGAATCGTTTTGAGGAGGAAGAAATCAATGGCTGTAGACATCCAGATCGGACGCTCAGGAGTTGACCGGCCGAAAGTTAGGCCAGCGCACCGGCGCCTATTAGTCGCCTATTTGATAACCCTCAATCAGTAGGGATGAAATTTTGTTGCAGTTTGATTACTTGTAAATTTTGTTGAAGAACTGTAATAGCAGAGGACCTACCCTTAATATGAAATCAAACTCAAATAAAGGGCAGACATTAGTGTGCTGCTCAAATAATGATGTTGTGAACATTTGTTCTACTCCCTCCATCTCAGTTTGTAAGTCTTGCACGTGTACCTAGATCGTTAATTTGACCAACTTAATAAGAGGCATACATTACAAAAAATATATCATTAGAAACTTTAAATATTCTATTTTTTAATGATATAATTTTTATGTTAAACAATTTATTGTATATAAGTTAAGTTGACGATCTAGATACACGTGCAAGACTTGTAAACTGAGATGGAGGAAGTAATAAGGAAACTCGGGTCATGCTTATCCTCCTAAATTGCAATGTTTTTTGATTTAAAGTTTGTTATTCCGTGTCAACTGTATCTAAACTTTAAATAATGATGTTTTTTTAATTTTTTTGTCTTAGATGAAAGAGAAAGAAACATGAAGTTTTCTAGGCAGTTAATGTTCCTCATGATATACTGACACATCCAAAACAACAGGTGTGTAGCTTCCAGTGAGCGAAGTATCAGCAAGAGGTAAAGAAACGAGATTCTTTTTCCTCTACAATCGTTCTTTGTTTTCTGTTGCAAGAAGAGATGAGTTTCAAACTTAACACTCTATTTGTTTGTAAAGGTATTTCAACCAAGTCATAATCATCTGATTATTTTCTTGTTTCATCTAGAAACCCCAACAAAGAAGATATGGGCCGCTGCTGGTCAATGCAGGATTGTCGGTGGCGTACAGGGACGACGTCAACTTGCCTGTCACGGCAAAGGAGGGGCCAAGCTAGAGATGATCTGGTGATAAATAATCTCAGGCCGAGCAATGTAAGAATCCTTTTTTATTATCTAGACCATGCTTACAAACCGGATGAAGATTTGTTTTGATCACATGTTAGACTATGGGGCCGGGTTACCATAATTGAGTCTGATGCGTACCAGTGGAGCTGCATGTCAGATGATGGGACATGAGTGCTCAAAATGAAACTATGATGAAGCGACCCAAGCTTTCAAGACTTCATATTTTTCATAGCATTGATGATGTTGTTTAATTTTATTAAAAAGATTGTAGGTTGTCGAAACTTGTGAAGAGAATGTTGTAAAAAATATAAGCTGAAAATGATTTTAATTGAAAGAATGGATTTCTTGCTTCGGAGCGCTCCCAGCCCCTGCTTCACCGCCATCGCCCCGATGCTTAAGCAGGCCAGCCTTCCCGCCTCATCTGGGGGTCTATGGGCAGGAGTCACCGCCTTGGTAGGCCGTGTAGTAGGCGGGCTTGCTTCCCCAACACAGGTACTCGCAAGAACCAACGAGGCCAAGACGACTCTTTGCATCGAGAACATGCAGATGGACGAGAGCTGCATTTATAATTGATTGGCAAGCCGTGGAGAGCATGTTCCTCTCGCTCTCCTATGCAAGGCGATAGAACAAGGGTCTTCCCGAAGCCAGTGCGGGAGCCACGCACGCCACTGGTGCTGGCGAGCGTGTGAGGCACATCGACAACGCATTGCATCTCAATCGGCTTAGAGATGTCTGCCTCTAGTCTATTTCTAATGGAGCAGTTGGTAGCCTGATACTCCGGTTTTATTTTCGCCCGCCTTTATTTCCTCCACCTCCCACCACCCCCTACATGCTGGTTTTTAACTCCCTCTCATTGAAAACCAAATCGATTCACCTGATCCCCTTAAGTTTTTTTTGCGCTTTCTTTGGCAGGTGCCGATTTAATTCAATCACGGAAATACCACTGCCATATATTGAGAGCGGAACAGGAAAGGCTGGCAATTCGTGAATCAATCACGTAAACACTGGGTATTCAGGATTCAGGTATCACATGGCGCTACCTTATTTCACGTAAGCACTTGGCGGTCAGGCTGGTCCAAAGGTTTATAATGTTTTGCCCATTCCCTACCTTTGTTTAGCCTACCATACCAAAAATACTTGATGCCAAATTACAAATGCCATCGTTGGTGCTTCTAGCAGCAATATGTGTGGAAAATCTGTTAATTGAGATCACCTTCCTAATAAAGGACCGACAGAAGATATCCCCCAATGACCTTCCAAAAGAAATGCAGATTTTTCACGGTAACAAATCACGGACCTGCATCACACTACGCCATTGAATCAATTCGTCTGCGGCATCTTCCATTGCCCGTTCATCCTTCTACTCGTCCGGGCCAATCAGCACAACTAGCGCACCGGACACCATGACATATGCAAGCATCTACAACGATGATGATTTGAGCAGCCCACGACGTTTGGTCTAGGGTAAGTTTAATGAATTATTTCATGTTTGTGCACAATCAGGTCGGGAAAGCCGGGACCTCGCCAAAAGAAATGCATATTTTTCACGGTAATAAATCACGGATCCTTCGTCACACTACGCCATCGAATCAATTCGTCCGAGGCATCCTTCATTCCCCGTTCATCCTTCTACTCCTCCGAGCCAATCAGCACAACTAGCGCACCGAACACCACGACGTATGCAAGCATCTACAACGATGATGATTTGAGCATCCCTCGACGTTTGGTCTAGGGTAAGTTTAGTGAATTATTTCATGTCTGTGCACAATCAGGTCGGGAAAGCCGGGATCTCGCCTTGGAGGCCATTGTAGGAGAGGTCGAGGATTTCGAGGTTGTCGCACTCGCCGAGGCTCGGTGGAATGGCACCAGCAAGGTGGTTGTGGTGGAGCATCAGCCTCCTGAGCTGCGTGAGGTTGGAGAACGTGTCTGGGATGGCGCTGGCGAGGCGATTGCCAGAGAGGTAAAGGAGGCCGAGGTGCGGGAGCTCACCGATGGACCGGGGGATCCCACCGGAGAGGAGGTTGTTGGAGAGGTACACCTGCTCGAGCCGCTGCATGAGTGATAAGTCCGGCGGGATGAAGCCGTTGATGAGGTTATTGGAGAGGTTTAGGTACGTGAGGTTGATGAGGCCGGGGATGTTGGGCGGGATGGAGCCCAAGATGGCGTTGTCCTCGAGGTGGATCTGCCGGAAGCTGCGCGAGAGCTCGCTGATGAACGACTGCAGTTTGCCGCCGAGGCCGTTCCCAGCGAACTCGAGTTCCTGCAGGTGAGTGCAGTTTCTGAGGGAGCGGAAGAAGGGATCGAGGTTGGTGTTGCCGTCGTGGATGAAGAGGTTGTTGTAGGAGAGGTAGATGTACTGAAGCCACGACAACCTGTCGAACACCTGCGACGGCAGCTCGCCGGCGAGGTAGTTGGACTCAAAGTCGACCCACTCGAGAATGGGGGAGTTGGACAGTGCCGGCGGGATCGGGCCGGACAACTCGTTAGACCATAGGAGGAGATAACGGAGGCTGGGTAGTCGGCACTCGGCGGCGTAGGGGATGTCGCCGACGAGCGAGTTGTTGGCAAGGTCCATGTACTGCAAGGTGGAGCAGTTGCAAAACAGCGCCTCCGGGATGCCGCGGAGAGCCCGTTGCTGCTGAGGTCGAGGTAGTAGAGCTCTCGGAGGAGCCCTATGCCGGCGGGGATCGCGCCCTCGAGCAGGTTGTTCGTCAGGCTCAGCTGCGTTAGCCTCGACAGCGCGACAATCTCCTCAGGGACCTCTCCGGCGAACGCGTTGCTAGACAGATCAAGCACAGTGAGGACAGACAACCGCCCCAGCACCGGCAAGAGCACGTCCCGAATCCTACGGCCGCTGAGCACCATCTGCATGACGCGCCGCCTGTCGGTGGGGCTGCGGCCACACGCGACGCCGGTTCAGTTGCAGAACCACGGCGAGCGGCCCTAGTCGGTGAGGGTGCCGCCGGGGTCGGCCGAGACGCCGGAGAGGAAATGGAGGAGGTCCCTGCTTGACATCTGTGCTACGCGGGCTGCCATCCCGCTCCAAGCCACGCGCGCCCTCATCGCTGCTGCTTGTGGGATGGAGGCAAGTGGCACCAGCCACAATAGAAAGCGCGACGACGATAGCCTCCGGCGGGGTTTGTGGGGCGATGGTCATGGGCCTCAAATTGGGTGGGGCGACGCTTGATGGTGAGAGGCTCCAGTGTGGGTCGAAGAGGCCTTGCAAGGCATGGAGGGAAATCGGCGGCATGATGGAGAGATCAGACCGACCATCTATGTGGCCGGCCCGACCACGGACTGAGACGGTGAGAAGCGAGCCCTTCTGCGTGCCTCCCTGTCGGATCCATGGTGGAAAGACCGGTGAGGGCGCTGGCTCGGTGCCGACGTGGCAGCGCGACGGGTCGTCAACGACATGTGGGCATCTATGAGAGCTTCTCTACGACTAAAGAAAGAACTGAGCCGGCGACCTGCAGTTCTGACAGATTTGGCCGTGTTCGGGAGAGGAGTAGGCAGGCGCTTTGTTGTTACTACATAATTTTAAATCAATTTTCTTAATCATGTAGAGATATTTCAATAAATGACTGCGTTAAACCATGCCTACTATCATTACAATTAGTAACACATACATGTCCCATAACAAGGGATTGGGAGTCAATTATCAATTGTCATGCAGATATTGAGTATTTGAGTTTAGCTACTTCAGCTGCACACGAAAAAGGAGTATTTTTAATTGCTTGAATAGAGTTATTTCCATGTTTTATTTTTAGGAATCCTCTGTGTATTCATCATGGTATACCTAAATTTTGTTTTTATTATTGTATAGCAATTGAGTATTCCTGATCAGGATAAATAGGGTTTGTTTCATTCAGCAGCGAATAGAAATCTATTTTTTGTGTTTTGGTTATTGCTATAGACATGGTGTGGTCCCTTTAGGTTCAGCACAACGACAATATTTTCTTCTTACAAAAATAGTAGAAATCCTCTACTACAACTTTTATGGTAAAAATAATATATTTACATTAAGAGCCAAATGCAACAAAAAGGTTGTGACCAATCAGAAAACTGTCCTGCATATTTTTGAAGCCATATACCACACCAAAATAATTCCATACATACAGGCACATCGTTCTAAAAAATCAGCATGTTCTTTGTGTAGTCCTATTGATGTATGGTTATGTTCAGTACATTGCGAGTGTGAAATATCATTACTGTACATTATTTCACTAGGTTATTTGAAGTGTCCAACAACAGTATTTTGTTTCAATACCATAAAAAATATTTGTGAACACATGTAAGCCTCCCACTTATATTATGCCGCAACTATGGATGTGGATGGGGTTTAGGGTTCAGTTACGACTGTCTTAGTGGAATAATTTCACTTCTTTATAAAATGTGGATGGTGGTGGCGGATCGGCACAAACACGAGGGGAGGGGATCAGGGCGGTTGGCATGGGACTCTTGTTGACTGTCTATAGGGAAGTACGGTGTGAAGGAGAGAGGATGCCATGGCGAAGATGAGGTGGCCGCCATCCGGTTTTAATGTAGGGGCTCCAGTGAGAAATGTTCGGCTACGACGGGAAACTAAACAGGAAGGAGACTGAGGGAGTCCTGGATTAGGGGGTCTCCGGACAGCCGGACTATATCCTTTGGCCGATCTGTTAGACTATGAAGATACAAGATTGAAGACTTCGTCTCGTGTCCGCATGGGACTCTACTTGGCGTGGAAGGCAAGCTAGGCAATACGGATATGTATATCTCCTCCTTTGTAACCGACCTTGTGTAACCCTAGCCCTTTCCGGTGTCTATATAAACTGGGGGGTTTTAGTCCGTAGGCCAACAGACAATCATACCGTAGGCTAGCTTCTAGGGTTTAGCCTTTCCGATCTCGTGGTAGATCAACTCTTGTAATACTCATATCATCAAGAATAAATTAAGCAGGACGTAGAGTTTTACCTCCATCAAGAGGGCCCGAACCTAGGTAAAACATCGTGTTCCCTGCCTCCTATTACCATCCGCCTTAGACGCACAGTTCGGGACCCCCTACCCGAGATCCGCCGGTTTTGACACCGACATTGGTGCTTTCATTGAGAGTTCCTCTGTGTCGTCGCCGCTAGGATTGATGGTTCCTACGATCATCGATAGCGGTGCAATCCAGGGTGAGACTTTTCTCCCCGGACAGATCTTTGTGTTCGGCGGCTTCACACTGCGGGCCAACTCGCTTGGCCATCTGGAGCAGATCGAAAGTTACGCCCCTGGCCATCAGGTCAGGTTTGGAAGCTTAAACTACACGGCCGATATCCGCGGAGACTTGATCTTCGACGGATTCGAGCCCCTGCCTGGTGCACCGCGCGGTCACGATGAGTACAATTTAGCTCTACCATCGGACTGTATTCAGGAGATCACACCGGCAGCCGCTCCGAGCCTCAATTCGGAGCCAGTTGCGCCATCCATGTACGGGTGGATAGACCCCGTCATGGAGGCCGTACCCTCAGCGGCAGTCGAGCCGAATATTGACCTTACCCTTCACGAGAGCCGTGTTACCAAACTGCCGGATCCTTCTCCGGCCACGGACTCCGAATCGCCTGCGCCCGTTCCTATCGAATCCGATTGGGCGCCGATCATGGAGTTTACCTCCGCGAATATTTTTCAGCACTCGCCTTTCGGCGACATACTGAACTCATTAAGGTCTCTCTCCTTGTCAGGAGGATCCTGGCAAAACTACGTCTGGCAGGATTGGGATGCGAATGACGAAGACTTTCGCCGCCCACCCACCACCCACTTAGTAGCCCCTGTCGATGACTTAGCCGACATGCTCGACTTCGATTCCGAAGACATCGACGGTATGGACGACGATGCGGGAGTTGAAAAGGAATCACTACCCAGAGGGCACTGAACAGCCACCTCATCATACGATATATACATGGTGGACACACCCAAAGAAGGCAATGGCGACGCGACAACGGAGGATGACCCCTCCAAGAAGCAACAAGCGCCAGCGTCAGCGGCGCCGCTCTAAGTCCCGCCAAGGCAAAATTGGTGATACCGGCACCGGAGATAATAGCACTCCAGACAGTGCCGAAGACAACAACAATCCCCTCCAGCAAGATTTAGAGCAGGAGGATAGAGGTGCCAGCTCTCCTAAGAGAGCGGCAGATGGAGAGGCGGAGGATGATAATTACAAGCCTCGGCGATGATGAATTCGTCGTGCCGGAGGATCCCATCGAACAACAGTGCTTCAAGCGCCGGCTTATAGCCACGGCAAATAGCCTCAAGAAAAAGCAGCAGCAACTTCAAACTGATCAAGATTTGCTAGCTGACAGATGGACTGAAGTCCTGGCGGCCGAGGAGTATAAACTCGAACGCCCCTCCAAGAGTTACCCAAAGTGCAGGTTGCTACCCCGATTGGAGGAGGAAGCACTGAAACCTTCATCCCCGGTGTATGACGCGACTGATCGGCCACCTCGTGGCCGCGACAGAGAGACATTCCAGCCAAAAGCTCAGCCCGCACCCAGACGTCATTCAAATAAAAAGGCAGGGGGAAATACGCCAGATTTGCGAGACGTATTGGAGGACAAAGCAAAGCATGCAAGATCGATCTACGAATCAGGAGGGCGTGCCACTATGCGAGACGATAATCGTGACGCCGGATACAGTAAAAGTAAGTCCAGCCGGACCGAACACAGCGGGCAAGACTCATTCGAGCTGCGTCGCGATATAGCCCAGTACAAAGATGCCGCACACCCCTTATGCTTCACAGACGAAGTAATGGATCATCAAATCCCAGAGGGTTTCAAACCCGTAAATATAGAATCATACGACGACACAACTGATCCTGCGGTGTGGATCGAGGATTTCCTCCTGCACATTCACATGGCCCGCGGTGATGACCTACACGCCATCAAATATCTCCCACTCAAACTCAAAGGACCAGCTCGGCATTGGCTCAACAGCTTGCCAGCAGAGTCCATTGGTTGTTGGGAAGATCTGGAAGCCGCATTCCTCGACAACTTTCAGGGCACTTATGTACGACCACCAGATGCCGATGACTTGAGCCACATAATTAAGCAGCCAAAGGAATTGGCTAGGCAATTCTAGACACGGTTCCTAACAAAGAAAAATCAAATCGTCGACTGTCCGGATGCAGAGGCCCTAGCAGCTTTCAAGCACAACATCCGCGACGAGTGGCTAGCCCGGCACCTTGGTTAGGAAAAGCTAAAATCTATGGCAGGCCTCACGACACT
Source organism: Triticum aestivum (assembly GCF_018294505.1). Lineage (NCBI taxonomy): Eukaryota > Viridiplantae > Streptophyta > Magnoliopsida > Poales > Poaceae > Triticum > Triticum aestivum. Next base: position 88,407,085 of record NC_057794.1, on the reverse strand, counting down.
CATGACCCGATTTTGTGCGGGAGAAGACAGCTAGCTGGCTTGCAGTAATAACATATCAAAGAACCATGGTACTTCGGATACCAAGGACGGCAATGGCAGGTCACGTCGCAACATGTAACATCCCAAATTTTCAATTTGGAATGTTATACATTAGATCATCATGCATATCATATTTTATTTGCTTTGGGTTTTGATCCTAGAAAATTCTAAGCAACTCAAGGACCCACGAAGAGAGTTGGGGATTTCGTTATTTTCATATTTGAGTTTTTCTCAAATTTTGAGAATAGGATCATTTGATTTTATTTATTTTATCATCAATTATTTCTTTTACAAAAATATGAGAGAGGGAATAAAATGACTTTCCCAAAATATAGAAATATTGAGGATTTAATAAAAAAATCAAATAGTTTTATTTCGGAGTTTTGTTGTTGTTTTTATTTGAATTAGGAAAAATGCGTGTTTTTCAAAATTGCATTTAGGGCCCAAATAAATGTTCACTTTGTCGAGCTTGATTTTAGAAGCTCGGGAAAATTTATTTCGGGATTTTTGGAGTCCGTTTAGTATTTCTTTTTATTTTTCTTCCGAGCAAAAAAAAACGCAACCGACTTCGGGCCGTAACCGGCCAGAACTCTGCCGGCCGGGGGGCTTTATAAGCCGTGCCTTGGGCCCAAGACAGCCCACCAGCAGCCGCCGCCCGAACCCTAACCCTAGCCGCCAGCCGCCGCCGCCGCCAGCCGCCGCCGCCGCCGATCAGCCGGAGCCGCGCGTCGCCCGAGGTTCGCCGCACCTCGAAACCCGTGCCGTTTAAAAAAACAAAATTCCGTTCATCGTTTTTCTTTTTCGTCGGATTTTTCCGCGGTTATTTTGTGATCGCGATTTCTGATCCGATTTTCGTTTTAGTTTAACTTTTCGCTCGTTTATCGGAATCAGGCGATTCAAGCGCCTGGAGTTTCGTCTCGAAACCCTCTATCTGAATAATCAACTTAAACAAGTTTTTGCTACTGTAAAAGTTGACTTAGGTTCAGATTACTAGAACGAAGTTGTTTTCTTTCGCCGTTTGACTTTCTTTGCTTCGTTCGATTTGATTCCTTTTGCCAACCGGAGTTCTTAAGTTGAACCTTCTGGTTAGATCTCTTATTTGAGTTTTACTTGTGCATTAGATGAGTACTTATTGTATGCTTGTTTGTTTGCCTGCGATAGAGTACCCGGAGTGCGCCGCCTGTTACTTCGAATCGTTAGGTTTCACGGATCATCAGCAAGGCAAGTAACACTTTGATCATACCTTTTCTACAACCCAGTTTTTTTGCATTAGATCAATCTTCACACATTGCATGATTAGGATCTAATTAAACTGTGGGATGGGAAGTAGATGAGGTAGTACCTATTACCTGTTTATTATCAAACCTTTGGGAGTTACTTCTACGTTTGCTTATTATGCCATGCTATGCTAGTAGACGTGGATTGGGTGAGTGAAATCCATGACAGATGTGAGATTGATAATTAATGGTTTATCTAAGGTGGCAACTTAAATACACATCTGGGTGGATTGAGGCACCTGGGTATTCCAGGACATGCCTGTTTTCTTTTGGACCGCCACCCAGGCTCAAAGGGATCATGAGATTTTTCAAACTAGAAACTTCCGTGTGCAGCCACAAGCCATTATGGGCTCTGGCATAGTTGATTAAGTCGTGCGAACTCTTACAGGGTAGACTAGCAGATGTAGGGGAAAGTAGGTGTACCGGTCTATCCATCGTAAGGTGCTAGCGCTTCTGAAAGACTGTGTCTCGGTCATCCGTTTCTCAAACACCATGTAGTGCGAGAAATCCAACGGAGGCGATCGAGTCTTGTGGGGAAAAGTGCGCAAACCTCTGCAGAGTGTAACAAACTAATCATGATTAGCCGTGTCCCCGGTTATGGACATCTTGAGTATCTAGTATCTGGATTATCATGTGAATCTCAACATGTTACTCTAAAATTAATGTTGTTGGGTTAATGATGATGCTTAATTGGGATTGAGAATGCTGTCAACCATTCTCAATGTTTAACAACCACCATGATAGTAATTAAATTTATTCCTTTTGAAGTAGGGAAAAATTGGCTTTATGCAAAACTGTAACCATAGAGCTTTCCACCAGCCAAATATGCATATAGTATAGCTGTTGCATTCCATTACTCTCTATGTGTTACCTTGCCAGCATATTCCATGTGCTGACCCGTTTTCGGGCTGCAACGTTAATGTTGCAGACTTTTCAGACGACGATTAAGGAGTTTTAGGTCGTGGTTCTATACTCAGTGATGCCGTTGGAGTTGATGGACTCACTTATCTTCCAAGCCTTCCGCTGTTATCGTAATTAGATGGCCTTAAGCCATATTTATTGTAATAAGTTCTCTTTTGAGACACTCGATGTAATAAGTGTGTGATTGCTACTCTGCTATAAATCCTCCGAGTACTGTGTGGTGTCAGCATTACTGATCCAGGGATGACACCGGAGCACAGAGATCAGACTGTTTGAGGTCTGGTCGCTACAGAGATGGTATCAGAGCACACGCTGACTGTAGGACACGACCACTAAGCTAAAGACCTAGATCACTACTCACTCTCTTCTCTTCTGACCTCTCATCTTTTCTACTCTTTAGGATGGCGGATGCAAGGAACAAGTTCACCCAACCGGATGAAGATACACCCTTTGGACGCCACTTGAAGGAAGTCACTAGATACCTGAACATAGGAGTACCAAGCTTCACGGGAACCTACAACGCCACTTTACCTGAAGAAGAGCGCTGGATGATTCAAGTTCAAGTCCAGGAAGGACGTTCATGCCAGTCACTGAGCCCATAGAGTTTTCTTTTGATGCACCAACTTGGAGTCTAGGAAAGAGTATGGCAGCTCACATCGCCATGGGACGCATTGGAGAAGTCTACCGCAAGGATCTTAAGGATACTATATACCAGATTTGTGGGCGCCGAGATGAACACTGGGAGATGATTAACACCAGGAAAGATAGATCAATTGCAGCTTTTATTCAGGAGTTAAATCAGCACATTCGACGACAGGAGAATCAGATGTGCGCCGACATGATAGATCTGAAGAAGGCTAAGACTAGAATCAAGGAACTGGAGGAAGAACTCAAGGCTACACGCGAAGATTATGAAGAAGAAATTGAAGTATTGGTGGATAAGAATGCCGACCTAACTATGAAGCTAGCAGTATTTATGGGAGGCCCGACACCAGTAGATGAAGACGAAGAACCCAAGGAGATTAGCCTGGAAGACTACATCATCATCGACGGCACCGACTCGGAAGCAGATAGTAGCGATGATGACTATGTTGATGAAGCAGGAGCAGATATCATGGAGTCTACAACCGTAGAATATTTCTAGTAGACCACCTCATCAGTAGTAGTAGTCCACCATGTAAATATAGTAGTCCGAGCACTTTGCGATAGTTAGATCGATTGTATGCCTTTGTTTGTTTGAATGAAGTGAATTGTTTGCTTTTGCCTCATGTGCATATGGGTAGTGTTTTCTCTTTAGACCCCCTCTATTCTTATATCTCATCTCTTCTAAACCCCAGATGCCTCCGAGACGTGACCCCGGATTTGCCTTTCCGCCGGAGCTCACCCAGTTGATCCAGCAGCAGAACACGTTGATGCAGTTGCTAGTCCAGAATCAGAATCAGGGGAACAACAACAACAACCCACCACCACCACCACCTGTTGACCACTTAGCCCGTTTTCTTAGGCTGAACCCGCTGGTGTTTTCCAGTAGCACCGAGCCGATAGTAGAAGATGATTGGCGCCGCAAGACAGCTAGGGAGTTGACCACAGCAGGATGCACAGATGCGGAGAAGGTTAAGTTTGCCGCACATCAGTTAGAAGGACCCGCAGCATCATGGTGGGAGAATTTTATAGCCACCTTCCCAGTCGACACTGTCACATGGGATCAGTTTCAGCAGGCTTTCCGTACTGCCCATGTTTCAGCAGGAAAAATGGCCATGAAGAAGCGTGAGTTTCGCAACTTGCGCCAAGGAGGACGGACAGTTGGCCAGTATGTGGAGGAGTTTAGTAAGCTAGCACGTTATGCCCCAGACGACATTGCTACGGATGCATCTAAGCAGGAGAAGTTCCTGGAAGGATTGAATGATGAGTTGAGTATGCAGTTGATGGTAGCCACCTTCAACAACTACCAGGAGTTGGTAGACCGTGCTCTTATGATTGAAGGGAAGCACCAGCAAATTGAGAACCGCAAGAGGAAGTATGGACAAGGAAAGTATAATTCAGGAGCTCAGCAGAAGCCACGTTTTACCCCTAGACCGGGAGGACATTTTCAGCATACCCATGGAGTAGGTAGCTCGCACAATCACAATGGCACCAAGAATGGTAATGGGAATGGAGGAAGCAATGGCCAGAACCGCAGCACCCCATCAACCCCAGCCAAGAGAGATCTGAGTCAAGTCACCTGTTTCAAGTGTTCCAAGACCGGACATTATGCCAATGAATGTCCTGAAGGCCAAAACGGCAATGGAAGCTCTGGAAAGAAGCCGAACCCTTTCAACAGGGGACAGGTGAACCACGTTAATGTGGAGGAGGTTGAAGCTCAGCCCGATGCAGTAATAGGTAAGTTTTTGGTTAAGTCATTTACTGCACTCGTTCTTTTTGATACTGGTGCATCGCATTCATACATATCAAGGGGATTTGTGGAAAAGTATAGCCTACCCACTAGGGTTCTCAAAACACCTATGCTAGTAAGCTCACCAGGAGCAGAGTACATGGCCAGTCAAGGATGTTTTCAAGTGCCATTAAGTATAGGACGGCATGTTTTCCCAACAGATTTAATTATTCTGGAATCCCAAGGTCTGGATGTGATTCTTGGTATGGATTGGCTGTCGATGTATGGAGGAAACATCGATTGTGCTAGTAAGTCAATTTTGCTTACCACCCCAGAAGGGAGAAGGATCAAGTATGTATCCCGGCATGCGCCAAACAAGACACAAGTAAATTCATTAACAGGAGTTGTGCAGGAGGAAGTACCAGTGGTAAGGGAATTCCCTGATGTATTTCCAGAGGAGTTGCCAGGCATGCCACCGGATAGAGATATTGAGTTCTTGATTGAGCTATTGCCAGGCACAGGGCCAATATCAAAGAGACCATATAGGATGCCAGCAAAGGATTTGGTGGAAATTAAGAAACAGATTAAGGAGTTACTGGATAAAGGTTACATTCGCCCAAGTTCTTCACCTTGGGGATCACCAGTACTATTAGTAGAGAAGAAGGATGGATCGTTAAGGATGGTTGTTGATTATCGAGGATTGAATGAAGTAACAATCAAGAACAAGTACCCGCTACCAATGATCAATGATCTGTTTGATCGATTGCAAGGAGCTAAAGTGTTTTCCAAGATCGATTTGCGATCAGGGTACCACCAGTTGAAGATTCGAGAACAGGATATTCCGAAGACAGCTTTTACCACCAGGTATGGGCTGTATGAGTATACCGTTATGTCATTTGGTCTGACTAACGCGCCTGCCTATTTTATGAACATGATGAACAAAGTGTTTATGGAGTTTTTGGATAAGTTCGTCGTAGTGTTCATTGATGATATCCTGGTTTATTCAAAGAATGAAGAGGAACATAAGGAGCATTTGCGTTTGGTACTTGGAAAGCTCAGAGAACATCAATTATATGCCAAGTTCAGCAAATGTGAGTTTTGGTTGAAGGAAGTAGGATTCCTCGGACACGTTATATCTGGAGAAGGTATAGCTGTTGATCCCACTAAAGTTGATACCGTGACCAAGTGGGAAGCCCCAACTACCGTTGGAGAGATCCGGAGTTTTCTTGGACTCGCAGGATACTACCGGAGGTTTATTGAAATTTTTTCAAAGATTTCGAAGCCTATGACGGAGTTGTTGAAGAAAGATACCAAGTTCAAATGGACTGAGCAGTGTGAGGCTAGTTTCCAGGAGTTGAAGAAACGCTTGGTTACCTCACCAGTGTTGATTTTGCCAGATCAGACCAAGGATTATGAGGTGTATTGCGACGCTTCACGTCGAGGACTTGGAGCAGTGCTTATGCAGGAAGGGAGAGTTGTTTCATATGCCTCAAGACAACTGAAGCCCCATGAGTTGAATTACGCTACGCATGATTTGGAGTTAGCAGCCGTAGTGCATGCCTTGAAGACATGGAGACATTTCCTCATCGGAAATCATTGTGAGGTGTACACGGATCATAAGAGTTTGAAGTACATTTTCACACAGAAGGAGTTGAACCTCAGACAAAGGAGATGGTTGGAGCTCATCAAGGATTATGATATGAAATTGCATTATCATCCCGGGAAGGCTAATGTAGTAGCTGATGCATTAAGCCGCAAGAGCCATGTCAATACGTTAATGACGGGAGAAATACCCAAGGAGTTAGCAGAAAATCTTCGTGAACTATGTTTGGAAATAGTTCCGAGAGGCTATGTAGCAGCGTTGGAGATTCAGTCAACTTTGATGGACAGAATCAGGGAAGCTCAGAAGACTGACAAGGAGATTGCTTCCATAAAGGAGAAAATGAAAGAAGGAAAAGCTAAAGGATTTCGTGAGGATGAGCACGATACCCTATGGTTTGAAGACCGTGTCTATGTGCCCAATGACCCGGAGATCAGGAAGTTAATTCTGCAAGAGGCCCATGATTCACCCTATTCGATTCACCCAGGGAATACCAAGATGTATCTGGATTTGAAGGATATTTTCTGGTGGACCGGAATGAAGAAAGAAATAGCAGAGTATGTAGCAGTTTGTGATGTATGCCAGAGAGTAAAGGCAGAGCATCAGAAGCCAGCAGGATTGTTACAACCATTGCCGATACCCGAATGGAAGTGGGATAAGTTAGGCATGGATTTTATCACGGGATTGCCCAGGACTCGTTCAGGCTATGACTCGATTTGGGTTGTAGTCGATCGATTGACGAAAGTAGCTCATTTCATCCCAGTAAAGACCACTTATACCAGTGCTAAGTTGGCAAAAATATACATGACCAGAATAGTATGTCTGCATGGAGTTCCGAGGAGTATCGTATCAGATAGAGGAACCCAGTTTACCTCAAAGTTCTGGAAGCAGTTGCACGAAACTTTGGGAACCAGGCTAGAATTCAGTACAACTTTTCATCCGCAGACAGATGGACAGACCGAGAGAGTCAATCAGATTTTGGAGGATATGCTGAGAGCTTGTGCGCTAGATTATGGATCTAGTTGGGACGATAATTTGCCATATGCAGAGTTCTCTTACAACAACAGTTACCAAACCAGTTTGAAGATGGCCCCTTTCGAAGCTTTGTACGGAAGGAGGTGCAGGACACCGTTGTCGTGGGACGAAGTTGGAGACCGTCAGTTGTTTGGACCTGACTTGATTAAGGAGTCTGAACAGAAAGTGAAGTTGATTCGCGATAGGCTCAAGGTAGCCCAGTCCAGACAGAAGAGTTATGCAGGTTCTAAACGCAAGGAGACAGTTTACGAAGTTGGAGATGGAGCTTATCTTCGAGTATCTCCACTTTGGGGAACAAAGCGTTTTGGAGTTAAAGGGAAGTTAGCGCCACGATTTATAGGACCATATCGAATTGTGGAGCGTATGGGAGAAGTGGCCTACAAGTTGAAATTGCCCGAAGGATTGTTAGGAATTCATGATGTGTTCCACGTTTCCCAGTTAAAGAAGTGTCACGCGGAGATAGCTGACATACCATTGAGAGACACAGTGCCTTTGGAAACTATTCAGTTGGATAACGATTTGACCTACGAGGAGAAACCAGTTAAGATCCTCGAGTTTGCCAGCCGAGTTACTCGCAGCAAAGTTATCAAGTTTTACAAGGTTCAGTGGATCCACCACATGGAGGATGAAGCCACCTGGGAACGAGAGGAAGATTTGCTCAAAGACCACCCTCACCTATTTTCTAGCCAACCCGAATCTCGAGGGCGAGATTCATCTTAAGGGGGGTAGGTTTGTAACATCCCAAATTTTCAATTTGGAATGTTATACATTAGATCATCATGCATATCATATTTTATTTGCTTTGGGTTTTGATCCTAGAAAATTCTAAGCAACTCAAGGACCCACGGAGAGAGTTGGGGATTTCGTCATTTTCATATTTGAGTTTTTCTCAAATTTTGAGAATAGGATCATTTGATTTTATTTATTTTATCATCAATTATTTCTATTACAAAAATATGAGAGAGGGAATAAAATGACTTTCCAAAAATATAGAAATATTGAGGATTTAATAAAAAAATCAAATAGTTTTATTTCGGAGTTTTTTTGTTGTTTTTATTTGAATTAGGAAAAATGCGCGTTTTTCAAAATTGCATTTAGGACCCAAATAAATGTTCACTTTCTCGGGCTTGATTTTAGAAGCCCGAGAAAATTTATTTCGGGATTTTTGGAGTCCGTTTAGTATTTCTTCTTATTTTTCTTCCGAGCGAAAAAAAACGCAACCGACTTCGGGCTGTAACCGACCAAAACTCTCCCGGCCGGGGGGCTTTATAAGCCGCGCCTCGGGCCCGAGCCAGCCCACCAGCAGCCGCCACCCAAACCCTAACCCTAGCCGCCAGCCCCCGCCGCCGCCAGCCGCCGCCGCCGCCGCCCCGCCGCCAGCCGCCGCCGCCGCCCCGCCGCCAGCCGCCGCCGCCGCCGCCGTCGCCAGCCGCCGCCGCCGCCCCACCGCCAGCCTCCGCCGCCGCCACCGCCGCCGCCCCGCCGCCGATCCGCTGGAGCCGCGCGTCGCCCGAGGTTTGCCGCACCTCGAAATCCGTGCCGTTTTTTAAAAAAAAATCGTTCGTCGTTTTTCTTTTTCGTCGGATTTTTCCGCGGTTATTTTCTGATCGCGATTTCTGATCCGATTTTCGTTTTAGTTTAACTTTTCGCTCGTTTATCGGAATCAGGCGATTCAAGCGCCTGGAGTTTCGTCTCGAAACCCTCTATTCGAATAATCAACTTAAACAAGTTTTTGCTACTGTAAAATCTGACTTAGGTTCAGATTACTAGAACGAAGTTGTTTTCTTTCGCCGTTTGACTTTCTTTGCTTCGTTCGATTTGATTCCTTTTGCCAACCGGAGTTCTTAAGTTGAACCTTCTGGTTAGATCTCTTATTTGAGTTTTACCTGTGCATTAGATGAGTACTTATTGTATGCTTGTTTGTTTGCCTGCGATAGAGTACCCGGAGTGCGCCGCCTGTTACTTCGAATCATTAGGTTTCACGGATCATCAGCAAGGCAAGTAACACTTTGATCATACCTTTTCTACAACCCAGTTTTTTTGCATTAGATCAATCTTCACACATTGCATGATTAGGATCTAATTAAACCGTGGGATGGGAAGTAGATGAGGTAGTACCTATTACCTGTTTATTATCGAACCCTTGGGAGTTACTTCTACGTTTGCTTATTATGCCATGCTATGCTAGTAGACGTGGATTGGGTGAGTGAAATCCATGACAGATGTGAGATTGATAATTAATGGTTTATCTAAGGTGGCAACTTAAATACACATCTGGGTGGATTGAGGCACCTGGGTATTCCAGGACATGCCTGTTTTCTTTTGGACCGCCACCCAGGCTCAAAGGGATCATGAGATTTTTCAAACTGGAAACTTCCGTGTGCAGCCACAAGCCATTATGGGCTCTGGCATAGTTGATTAAGTCGTGCGAACTCTTACAGGGTAGACTAGCAGATGTAGGGGAAAGTAGGTGTACCGGTCTATCCATCGTAAGGTGCTAGCGCTTCTGAAAGACCGTGTCTCGGTCATCCGTTTCTCAAACACCATGTAGTGCGAGAAATCCAACGGAGGCGATCGAGTCTTGTGGGGAAAAGTGCGCAAACCTCTGCAGAGTGTAACAAACTAATCATGATTAGCCGTGTCCCCGGTTATGGACATCTTGAGTATCTAGTATCTGGATTATCATGTGAATCTCAACATGTTACTCTAAAATTAATGTTGTTGGGTTAATGATGATGCTTAATTGGGATTGAGAATGCTATCAACCATTCTCAATGTTTAACAACCACCATGATAGTAATTAAATTTATTCCTTTGAAGTAGGGAAAAATTGGCTTTATGCAAAACTGTAACCATAGAGCTTTCCACCAGCCAAATATGCATATAGTATAGCTATTGCATTCCATTACTCTCTATGTGTTACCTTGCCAGCATATTCCATGTGCTGACCCGTTTTCGGGCTGCAACGTTAATGTTGCAGACTTTTCAGACGACGATTAAGGAGTTTTTAGGTCGTGGTTCTATACTCAGTGATGCCGTTGGAGTTGATGGACTCACTTATCTTCCAAGCCTTCCGCTGTTATCGTAATTAGATGGCCTTAAGCCATATTTATTGTAATAAGTTCGCTTTTGAGACACTCGATGTAATAAGTGTGTGATTGCTACTCTGCTATAAATCCTCTGAGTACTATGTGGTGTCAGCATTACTGATCCAGGGATGACACCGGAGCACAGAGATCAAACTGTTTGAGGTCTGGTCGCTACACAACAAACATAAGCGCCGCATTAACAGCGACAATACCGAGGATACGACAGTCAATGCCGGATTAAAGGCTCTAAACCCGATCAGCGGAAAAAGCCATTCAAAAGAAGCACTCTGGGCCCGTCCAGTTTGGACCGTATACTCGATCGCTCGTGTCAAATACATGGCACCCCCGACAAGCCAGCCAACCACACCAATAGGGACTGTTGGGTGTTCAAGCAGGCCGGCAAGTTAAATGCCGAAAACAAAGATAAGGGGTCACATAGAGATGACGAGGAGGAGCCCCGGCAGCCGAACACCAGAGGACAGAAGAGGTTCCCCCCACAAGTGCAGACGGTGAACATGATATACGCAACCCACATCCCCAAGAGGGAGCGGAAGCGTGCGCTCAAGGACGTATATGCGTTGGAGCCAGTCGCCCCCAAGTTCAACCCATGGTCCTCCTGTCTGATCACCTTTGATCGTAGGGACCACCCCACTAGCATCCGTCATGGCAGATTCGCCGCATTGGTCCTCGACCCAATCATTGATGGATTTCACCTCACTCGAGTCCTAATGGACGGCGGCAGCAGCCTGAGCCTGCTTTATCAGGACACGGTGCGCAAAATGGGTATAGACCCCTCAAGGATCAAACCCACTAAAACGACCTTTAAAGGTGTCATACCAGGTGTAGAGGCCCATTACACAGGCTCAGTTACACTAGAAGTGGTCTTCGGATCTCCGGATAACTTCCGAAGCGAAGTGTTAATCTTCGACATAGTCTCGTTCCACAGTGGCTACCATGCACTACTCGGGCGAACCGCATTTGCAAGATTCAACGCGGTACCGCATTATGCATATCTCAAGCTCAAGATGCCAGGACCTCGGGGGGTCATCACAGTCAATGGAAACACAGAGCGCTCTCTCCGCACGGAGGAGCACACTGCGGCCCTCGCAGCAGAAGTGCAAAGCAGCCTCTTTAGGCAATCCACTAGTTCGGTGTTTAAGGACCCGGACAACTTCAAGCGCTCCCGGAGTAATCGACAACTGGACCGCCTGGCACATCCCGAGCTCGCATAGCAATGCGGCCCCCACCCCGGCCCCAGCCAAACGGTGAAATCCGTGCCACGCGTACATATTTACGCATTAAAAATACCATGGGCACAGGCGGGGAGGGGGCACGACGGCGGCACACCCCAAGTCGCGGCTTAAACCGCACTAGGGGCTTCCCGCTTTGTTATTTTTCTCTTTGAGGACTTTAATCTCTGGAAACCCTGTCCGGCAGCGTGATTGCCGAGCACATGATGCGGCAACCAAGGAGGTGGAAAGCTACGTCACACCTCGGAACTCCCAGGTGGATTACGATAATGAGTGAAATATTTGTTTTAATACTATTCCTCGGCTTGCCCTTGGAAGGGACATGTTAAACAATCCTACTTTTTGCTTATCGCACTACTTGTATCATTCTGCTTTAACACACCTTGTTGAATAAAAAATGCATAGCATTAAGACTATTAATGCAGTCTTCTTATATATATATATGTTCATTCATGACATCCAGCACCCGTACACTCTGGTACGGCCAATACGCTAGGGGCTTAAGCATACCCCATAATACGGTGTGAGAAGTCCGAACACTTTCGACAGTGCGGCACCCCGAACTTGTAGCATTATATGCATCGGCTCCGAATCATGTCTTGGGTCAATAGTTGGGTTTGCCTGGCTCCCATGTTTTGGTACCTTACGTTCCGCTATATAGGCTAAGGTAGCACTGGGAGAACTACTGCGATTGTGCCCCGGTTCTGATGTGCTAAGCACCTCAGTAGAGAAAGCTAAAACTAACTGTCATGATAAGGCGAGTGACTGGTCGCTGTTCGAGAGGTTTTCAAGTCCCTAAAGGCTTATGCCGCTTAGAGCGAGGAGTCGGCCCTGCCCGGCTTAAGGAGTGTATCGCTCCCCGAATTCGACCTTCCGAATACTAGGGGCTTCGCCGAAATTTAAAATTATAGAATTCTATGGCTAAGTGAGAGTGATAACGCATTATAGTCTGATTGCCTTGTTCGTTGTGCTGAGCACCTCTCTCGAAGGACCCAACAATGGGAACAAGAGTGCTCAGGTTTATCCCGAACACCCCAGCACTCGTGGCGTGGGGGAAGAAGCCGACGACTAGCCATCTCTCAGATTTGATAAACAGCCGAACAGAAGGTAATATTTTAAATTCAAACAAGCATTGCATAGCGCATATGAACAAGTTTTCATAAATACAAGATTGCATGAGCGAGTTTACTCGAATATTATATCTTTCGTAGACTCGTCCGCTAAGAGACAAGCGCCCTTCAGGACACCCTCATAGTACATCTCGGGGTGGCGATGCTCCTTGCCCTGCGGCGACCCTTCCTTTGTTGGGGAACATAGCAATAATTCAAAATTTTCCAACGTGTCACCAAGATCAATATAGGAGATGCTAGCAACGAGAGAGAGGGAGTGCATCTTCATACCCTTGAAGATCGCTAAGCGGAAGCGTTCAAGAGAACGGGGTTGATGGAGTCGTACTCGTCATGATCCAAATCACCGATGATCCTAGCGCCGAACAGACGGCACCTCCGCGTTCAACACACGTACAGAACGGAGATGTCTCCCGCGCCTTGATCCAGCAAGGAGGAGGGAGGGGTTGAGGAAGAGAGTCCAACAGCAGCACGATGACATGGTGGTGATGGAGTGGCAGTTCTCCGGCAGGGCTTCGCCAAGCTCACGCGGAGGAGGAGAGGTATTGGAGGGGAGGGGCTGCGCAGGTGCAAGGGTATGGCCGCCCTCCCACCCCTCCACTATTTATAGGTGGGGAGAGAGGGGGCCGGCCCCCCTAGATCCCATCTAGGGTTGGGGGCGGCGGCCAAGGGGGGAGGAGTGCCTCCCAAGTCAAGTGGAGGCCCTCCCCCTTAGGGTTTCCCCTCTCGCATGCGCATGGGCCTTGGGGGGCTGGTGCCCCTGGCCCATTAAGGCTAGGGAGCCCCCCTACAGCCCATGCTACTGTATTGGACGTGGTGGAACATTTTCCGGACCTCCAGAATCCTCCGGAACCTTCCGGACCCGGTACAATACCAGAAAAAACCGAACTTTTCCTGGAACCCGAACAACAACTTTCCATATATAAATCTTTACCTCTGGACCATTCCGGAACTCCTCGTGACGTCCGGGATCTCATCTGGGACTCCTAACAACATTCGGTAATCACATACAAGTCTTCCTAATAACCCTAGCATCATCGAACCTTAAGTGTGTAGACCCTACAGGTTCGGGAACCATGCAGACATGACCGAGACAACTCTCCGGCCAATAACCAATAGCAGGATCTGGATACCCATGTTGGCTCCCACATGTTCCACGATGATCTCATCGGATGAACCACGGTGTCGAGGATTCAATCTATCCCGTATACAATTCCCTTTGTCAATCGGTACGTTACTTGCCCGAGATTCGATCGTCGGTATTTCAATACCTCGTTCAATCTCGTTACTGGCAAGTCACTTTTACTCGTTCCATAAGCACATCATCCCGTGATCAAATCTTTGGTCACATTGAGCTCATTATGATGATGTCCTACCAAATGGGCCCAGAGATACCTCTCCATCACACGGAGTGACAAATTCCAGTCTTGATTCAAGCCAACCCAACAGACACTTTCGGAGATACCCGTAGTGTGCCTTTATAGCCACCCAGTTACGTTGTGATGTTTGGCACACCCAAAGCATTCCTACGGTATCCGGGAGCTGCACAATCTCATGGTCTAAGGAAATGATACTTGACATTAGAAAAGCTTTAGCAGACGAACTACACGATCTTGCGCTATGCTTAGGATTGGGTCTTGTCCATCACATCATTCTCCTAATGATGTGATCCTGTTATCAATGACATCCAATGTCCATGGTCAGGAAACCATGACCATCTATTGATCAACGAGCTAGTCAACTAGAGGCTTACTAGGGACATGTTGTGGTCTATGTATTCACACATGTATTACGGTTTCCAGATAATACAATTATAGCATGAATAATAGACAATTATCATGAACAAGGAAATACAATAATAACCATTTTATTATTGCCTCTAGGGCATATTCCCAACAGTCTCCCACTTGAACTAGAGTCAATAATCTAGTTCACATCACTATGTGATTGTAATAAATCCAACACCCATAGGGTTTGTTCATATCTTGCTTGTGAGAGGAGTTTATTAGTCAATGGGTCTGAACCTTTCAGATCCATGTGTGCTTTGCAAATCTCTATGTCATCTTGTAGATGCAGCTACCACGCGCTACTTTGAGTTATTCCAAATAACTGCTCTACTATACGAATCCGGTTTACTACTCAGAGTCATCCGGATTAGTGTCAAAGTTTGTATCGACGTAACCCTTTACGACGAACTCTTTTACCACCTCCATAATCGAGAAAATTCCTTAGTTCACTAGTTAATAAGGATAAGTTCGACCGCTGTCATGTGATCCATTCCTGGATCACTCTTGTACCCCTAGACTAACTCATGGCTAGGCACACATCAGGTGTGGTACACAACATAGCATACTGTAGAGCCTATGTCTAAAGCATAGGGGACGACCTTCGTCCTTTATCTCTCTTCTACTGTGGTCAGGTCTTGAGTCTTACTCAATACTCACACCTTGTAATACAGCCAAGAACTCCTTCTTTGCTGATCTATTTTGAACTCCTTCAAAATCTTGTCACGGTATGTATTCATTTGAAAGTAATATTAAGCGGTTTTTTATCTATCCTTATAGATCCTGATGCTCAATGTTCAAGTAGCTTAATCCAGGTTTTCCATTGAAAAACACTTTTCAAATAACCCTGCATGCTATCCAGAAATTCTACATCATTTCTGATCAACAATATGTTAGCAACATATACTCATCAAAAATTCTATAGTGCTCCCACTCACTTCTTTGGAAATACAAGTTTCTCATAAACTTTGTATAAAGCCAAAATCTTTGATCATCTCATCAAAGCGTACATTCCAATTCCGAGATGCTTACTCCTGTCCTTAGAAGGATTGCTGGAGCTTTGCATACTTGTTAGCATCTTTCAGGATTGACAAAACCTTCTGGATGTATCACAAACAACCTTTCCTCGAGAAAATCGTCGAGGAAACAATGTTTTGACATCCTATCTGCAAGATTTCATAAATAATGCAGTAACTGCTAACATAATTCCAACAGACTCTTAGCATCGCTACGAGTGAGAAAGTCTCATCGTAGTCAACTCCTTGAACTTGTTGGGAAACATCTTAACGACAAGTCGAGCTTTCTTAATGGTGACACTTACCATCATTGTCCGTCTTCCTTTTAAAATCCATCTGCACCCAACAGCCCTACGACCATCAAGTAGTTCTTTCAAAGTCCATACTTTGTTTTATACATGGATCCTTTCTCGGATTTTATGGCCTCGAGCCATTCGTCGGAATCTGGGCCCACCATCGCTTCTCCATAGCTCGTAGGTTCATTGTTGTCTAGCAACATGACTTCCAAGACAGGATTACGTACCACTTTGAAGTAGTACACATCCTTGTCGACCTATGAGGTTTGGTAGTGACTTGATCCGAAGTTTCATGATCACTATCATAAGTTTCCACTTCAATTGGTGTAGGTGCCATAGGAACAACTTCCTGTGCCCTGCTACATACTAGTTGAAGTGACGCTTCAATAACCTCATCAAGTCTCCACCATCCTCGCACTCAATTCTTTCGAGAGAAACTTTTCCTCGAGAAAGGACCCGCTTCTAGAAACAATCACTTTTGCTTCCAGATCTGAAATAGGAGGTATAGCCAACTGTTTTGGGTATTCTATGAAGATGCATTTATCCGCTTTGGGTTCGAGCTTATCAGCCTGAAACTTTTTCACATAAGCGTCGCAGCCCCAACCTTTTAAGAAACGACAACTTAGGTTTCTCTAAACCATAGTTCATACGGTGTCGTCTCAATGGAATTGCGTGGTGCCCTATTTAAAGTGAATGTGGTTGTCTCTAATGCCTAACCCATAAATGATAGTGGTAATTCGACAAGAGACATCATGGTATGCACCATATCCAATAGGGTGCAGTTATGATGTTCGGACACACCATCACACCATGGTGTTCCAAGCGGTATTAGCTGTGTAACAATTTCCACAATGTCTTAATTGTGTGCCAAACTCGTAACTCAGATATTCATCTCTATGATCATATCATAGACATTTTATCCCCTTGTCACGACGATCTTCACTCTGAAATTACTTAAACCTTTCAATAATTCAGACTTGTGTTTCATCAAGTAAATATACTTAGCATCTACTCAAATCATATGTGAAGTAAGAACATATCGATATCCACTGCGTGCCCCAGCACTCATTGGACTGCACACATCAAAATGTATTACTTTCAACAAGTTGCTTTCTTGTTCCATCTTACTGAAAACGAGGTCTTTCAGTCATCTTGCCCATGTGGTATGATTTGTTGGGGAACTTAGTAATTTCAAAAAAATTCCTACGCACACGCAAGATCATGGTGATGCATAGCAACGAGAGGGGAGAGTGTTGTCTACGTACCCTCGTAGACCGGCAACGGAAGCGTTAACACAACATAGAGGAAGTAGTCGCACGTCTTCCCGATCCGATCGATCCAAGTACCGAACGTACGGCTCCTCCGAGTTCTGCACACGTTCAACTCGGTGACGTCCCTCGAGCTCCGATCCAGCAAAACATTGAGGGAGAGTTTCGTCAGCACGACGGCGTGATGACGGTGATGATGTTCTACCGATGCAGGGCTTCGCCTAAGCACCGCTACGATATGACCGAGGTGGAATATGGTGGAAGGGGGCACCGCACACGGCTAAGGAAGGATCACGAAGATGAACTTGTGTGTCATGGGGTGCCCCTTGCCCCCGTATATAAAGGAGGGAGAGGGGGAGGTGCAGCCGGCCCTAGGGGTGCGCCTGGAGGATTCCTACTCCCACCGGGAGTAGGACTCCCCCCTCTTGCCTTGTTGGAAAAGGAAGGGGGAAGGGAGAAAGAGGAAAGGGGGGCGCCGCCCCCTTCCTTATCCTATTAGGACTAGGGGGAGGGGGCGCGCGGCCTGCCCTGTCCGGCCCTCCTCTTCTCCCTTATGGCCCATGTAGGCCCAATAACCCCCGGTGGGGTTCCGGTAACCCCCCGGTACTCCGGTAAAATCCCGATTTCACCCGGAATGTTTCCGATATCCAAATATAGGCTTCCAATATATCAATCTTTATGTCTCGACCATTTCGAGACTCCTCGTCATGTCCATGATCACATCCGGGACTCCGAACAACCTTCGGTACATCAAAACACAAAAACCCTAATTACGATCGTCACCGAACTTTAAGCGTGCGGACCCTACGGGTTCGAGAACTATGTAGACATGACCGAGACACGTCTCCGGTCAATAACCAATAGCGGAACCTGGATGCTCATATTGGCTCCTACATATTCTACGAAGATCTTTATTGGTCAGACCGCATAACAACGTACGTTATTCCCTTTGTCATCGGTATGTTACTTGCCCGAGATTCGATCGTCGGTATCTTAATACCTAGTTCAATCTCGTTACCGGCAAGTCTCTTTACTCGTTCCGTAATACATCATCCCGCAACTAACTTATTAGTTGCAATGCTTGCAAGGCTTGAGTGATGTGCATTACCGAGAGGGCCCAGAGATACCTCTCCGACAATCGGAGTGACAAATCCTAATCTCGAAATACGCCAACCCAACAAGTACCTTCGGAGACACCTGTAGAGCACCTTTATAATCACCCAGTTACGTTGTGACGTTTGGTAGCACACAAAGTGTTCCTCCGGTGAACGGGAGTTGCATAATCTCATAGTCATAGGAACATGTATAAGTTATGAAGAAAGCAATAGCAACAAACTAAACGATCAAGTGCTAAGCTAACGGAATGGGTCAAGTCAATCACATCATTCTCCTAATGATGTGATCCCGTTAATCAAATGACAACTCATGTCTATGGTTAGGAAACATAACCATCTTCTGATCAACGAGCTAGTCAAGTAGAGGCATACTAGTGACACTCTGTTTGTCTATGTATTCACACATGTATTATGTTTCCGGTTAATACAATTCTAGCATGAATAATAAACATTTATCATGATATAAGGAAATAAATAATAACTTTATTATTGCCTCTAGGGCATATTTCCTTCAGTCTCCCACTTGCACTAGAGTCAATAATCTAGATTACACAGTAATGATTCTAACACCCATGGAGCCTTGGTGTTGATCATGTTTTGCTCGTGGAAGAGGCTTAGTCAGCGGTCTGCAACATTCAGATCCGTATGTATCTTGCAAATTTCTATGTCTCCCGCTTGGACTAAATCCTTAATGGAATTGAAGCGTCTCTTGATGTGCTTGGTTCTCTGGTGAAATCTGGATTCCTTCGCCAAGGCAATTGCACCAGTATTATCACAAAAGATTTTCATTGGACCCGATGCACTAGGTATGACACCTAGATCGGATATGAACTCCTTCATCCAGACTCCTTCATTTGCTGCTTCCGAAGCAGCTATGTACTCTGCTTCACATGTAGATCCTGCCACGACGCTTTGTTTAGAACTGCACCAACTGACAGCTCCACCGTTCAGTATAAATACGTATCTGGTTTGCGATCTAGAATCGTCCGGATCAGTGTCAAAGCTTGCATCAACGTAACCATTTACGATGAGCTCTTTGTCACCTCCATATACGAGAAACATATCCTTAGTCCTTTTCAGGTATTTCAGGATGTTCTTGACCGCTGTCCAGTGATCCACTCCTGGATTACTTTGGTACCTCCCTGCTAGACTTATAGCAAGGCACACATCAGGTCTGGTACACAACATTGCATACATGATAGAGCCTATGGCTGAAGCATAGGGAACATCTTTCATTTTCTCTCTATCTTCTGCGGTGGTCGGACATTGAGTCTTACTCAACTTCACACCTTGTAACACAGGCAAGAACCCTTTCTTTGCTTGATCCATTTTGAACTTCTTCAAAACTTTGTCAAGGTATGTGCTTTGTGAAAGTCCAATTAAGCGTCTTGATCTATCTCTATAGATCTTAATGCCCAATATGTAAGCAGCTTCACCGAGGTCTTTCATTGAAAAACTCTTATTCAAGTATCCCTTTATGCTATCCAGAAATTCTATATCATTTCCAATCAATAATATGTCATCCACATATAATATCAGAAATGCTACAGAGCTCCCACTCACTTTCTTGTAAATACAGGCTTCTCCAAAAGTCTGTACAAAACCAAATGCTTTGATCACACTATCAAAGCGTTTATTCCAACTCCGAGAGGCTTGCACCAGTCCATAAATGGATCGCTGGAGCTTGCACACTTTGTTAGCTCCCTTTGGATCGACAAAACCTTCTGGTTGCATCATATACAACTCTTCTTCCAGAAATCCATTCAGGAATGCAGTTTTGACATCCATTTGCCAAATTTCATAATCATAAAATGCGGCAATTGCTAACATGATTCGGACAGACTTAAGCATCGCTACGGGTGAGAAGGTCTCATCGTAGTCAATCCCTTGAACTTGTCGAAAACCTTTCGCAACAAGTCGAGCTTTGTAGACAGTAACATTACCGTCAGCGTCAGTCTTCTTCTTGAAGATCCATTTATTCTCAATTGCTTGCCGATCAACGGGCAAGTCAACCAAAGTCCACACTTTGTTCTCATACATGGATCCCATCTCAGATTTCATGGCTTCTAGCCACTTTGCGGAATCTGGGCTCACCATCGCTTCTTCATAGTTCGTAGGTTCATCATGATCTAGTAGCATGACTTCCAGAACAGGATTACCGTACCACTCTGGTGCGGATCTTACTCTGGTTGATCTACGAGGTTCGGTAGTAACTTGATCTGAAGTTTCATGATCATTATCATTAGCTTCCTCACTAATTGGTGTAGGTGTCACAGAAACCGGTTTCTGTGATGTACTACTTTCCAATAAGGGAGCAGGTACAGTTACCTCATCAAGTTCTACTTTTCTCCCACTCACTTCTTTCGAGAGAAACTCCTTCTCTAGAAAGGATCCATTCTTAGCAACGAAAGTCTTGCCTTCGGATCTGTGATAGAAGGTGTACCCAACAGTTTCCTTTGGGTATCCTATGAAGACACATTTCTCCGATTTGGGTTCGAGCTTATCAGGTTGAAGCTTTTTCACATAAGCATCGCAGCCCCAAACTTTCAGAAACGACAACTTTGGTTTCTTGCCAAACCACAGTTCATAAGGTGTCGTCTCAACGGATTTCGATGGTGCCCTATTTAACGTGAATGCAGCCGTCTCTAAAGCATAACCCCAAAACGATAGCGGTAAATCTGTAAGAGACATCATAGATCGCACCATATCTAGTAAAGTACGATTTCGACGTTCGGACACACCATTACGCTGTGGTGTTCCGGGTGGCGTGAGTTGCGAAACTATTCCGCATTGTTTCAAATGTAGACCAAACTCGTAACTCAAATATTCTCCTCCACGATCAGATCGTAGAAACTTTATTTTCTTGTTACGATGATTTTCAACTTCACTCTGAAATTCTTTGAACTTTTCAAATGTTTCAGACTTATGTTTCATTAAGTAGATATACCCATATCTGCTTAAATCATCTGTGAAGGTGAGAAAATAACGATATCCGCCACGAGCCTCAATATTCATCGGACCACATACATCTGTATGTATGATTTCCAACAAATCTGTTGCTCTCTCCATAGTACCGGAGAACGGCGTTTTAGTCATCTTGCCCATGAGGCACGGTTCGCAAGTACCAAGTGATTCATAATCAAGTGATTCCAAAAGTCCATCAGTATGGAGTTTCTTCATGCGCTTTACACCGATATGACCTAAACGGCAGTGCCACAAATAAGTTGCACTATCATTATCAACTCTGCATCTTTTGGCTTCAACATTATGAATATGTGTATCACTACTATCGAGATTCATCAAAAATAGACCACTCTTCAAGGGTGCATGACCATAAAAGATATTACTCATATAAATAGAACAACCATTATTCTCTGATTTAAATGAATAACCGTCTCGCATCAAACAAGATCCAGATATAATGTTCATGCTCAACGCTGGCACCAAATAACAATTATTTAGGTCTAAAACTAATCCCGAAGGTAGATGTAGAGGTAGCGTGCCGACCGCGATCACATCGACTTTGGAACCATTTCCCACGCGCATCGTCACCTCGTCCTTTGCCAGTGTTCGCTTAATCCGTAGTCCCTGTTTCGAGTTGCAAATGTTAGCAACAGAACCAGTATCAAATACCCAGGTGCTACTGCGAGCTCTAGTAAGGTACACATCAATAACATGTATATCACATATACCTTTGTTCACCTTGCCATCCTTCTTATCCGCCAAATACTTGGGGCAGTTCCGCTTCCAGTGTCCAGTCTGCTTGCAGTAGAAGCACTCAGTTTCAGGCTTAGGTCCAGATTTGGGTTTCTTCTCCTGAGCAGTAACTTGCTTACTGTTCTTCTTGAAGTTCCCCTTCTTCTTCCCTTTGCCCTTTTTCTTGAAACTGGCGGTCTTGTTGACCATCAACACTTGATGCTCCTTCTTGATTTCTACCTCCGCAGCCTTTAGCATTGCGAAGAGCTCGGGAATTGTCTTATCCATCCCTTGCATGTTATAGTTCATCACGAAGCTCTTGTAGCTTGGTGGCAGTGATTGAAGAACTCTGTCAATGACACTATCAACAGGAAGATTAACTCCCAGTTGAGTCAAGTGATTATGATACCCAGACATTTTGAGTATATGTTCACTGACAGAACTATTCTCCTCCATCTTGCAGCTATAGAATTTATTGGAGACTTCATATCTCTCAATCCGGGCATTTGCTTGAAATATTAACTTCAACTCCTGGAACATCTCATATGCTCCATGACGTTCAAAACGTCGTTGAAGTCCCGATTCTAAGCCGTAAAGCATGGCACACTGAACTATCGAGTAGTCATCAGCTTTGCTCTGCCAGACGTTCATAACATCTGGTGTTGCTCCAGCAGCAGGCCTGGCACCTAGCGGTGCTTCCAGGACGTAATTCTTCTGTGCAGCAATGAGGATAATCCTCAAGTTACGGACCCAGTCCGTGTAATTGCTACCATCATCTTTCAACTTTGCTTTCTCAAGGAACGCATTAAAATTCAACGGAACAACAGCACGGGCCATCTATCTACAATCAAACATAGACAAGCAAGATACTATCAGGTACTAAGTTCATGATAAATTTAAGTTCAATTAATCATATTACTTAAGAACTCCCACTTAGAAAGACATCCCTCTAATCTTCTAAGTGATCACGTGATCCAAATCAACTAAACCATAACCGATCATCACGTGAAATGGAGTAGCTTTCAATGGTGAACATCAATATGTTGATCATATCTACTATATGATTCACGCTCGACCTTTCGGTCTCAGTGTTCCGAGGCCATATCTGCATATGCTAGGCTCGTCAAGTTTAACCTGAGTATTCTGCGTGTGCAAAACTGGCTTGCACCCGTTGTAGATGGACGTAGAGCTTATCACACCCGATCATCACGTGGTGTCTGGGCACGACGAACTTTGGCAACGGTGCATACTCAGGGAGAACACTTTTATCTTGAAATTTAGTGAGAGATCATCTTATAATGCTACCGTCAATCAAAGCAAGATAAGATGCATAAAAGATAAACATCACATGCAATCAATATAAGTGATATGATATGGCCATCATCATCTTGTGCTTGTGATCTCCATCTCCGAAGCACCGTCATGATCACCATCGTCACCGGCGCGACACCTTGATCACCATCGTAGCATCGTTGTCGTCTCGCCAATCTTATGCTTCCACGACTATCGCTACCGCTTAGTGATAAAGTAAAGCATTACAGCGCAATTGCATTGCATACAATAAAGCGACAACCATATGGCTCCTGCCAGTTGCCGATAACTCGGTTACAAAACATGATCATCTCATACAATAAAATTTAGCATCATGTCTTGACCATATCACATCACAACATGCCCTGCAAAAACAAGTTAGACGTCCTCTACTTTGTTGTTGCAAGTTTTACGTGGCTGCTACGGGCTTAGCAAGAACCGTTCTTACCTACGCATCAAAACCACAACGATAGTTTGTCAAGTTGGTGCTGTTTTAACCTTCGCAAGGACCGGGCGTAGCCACACTTGGTTCAACTAAAGTTGGAGAAACTGACACCCGCCAGCCACCTGTGTGCAAAGCACGTCGGTAGAACCAGTCTCGCGTAAGCGTACGCGTAATGTCGGTCCGGGCCGCTTCATCCAACAATACCGCCGAACCAAAGTATGACATGCTGGTAAGCAGTATGACTTATATCACCCACAACTCACTTGTGTTCTACTCGTGCACAACATCAACGCATAAAACCTAGGCTCGGATGCCACTGTTGGGGAACGTAGTAATTTCAAAAAAATTCCTACGCACACGCAAGATCATGGTGATGCATAGCAACGAGAGGGGAGAGTGTTGTCTACGTACCCTCGTAGACCGGCAACGGAAGCGTTGACACAACGTAGAGGAAGTAGTCGTACGTCTTCCCGATCCGACCGATCCAAGTACCGAACGTACGACACCTCCGAGTTCTGCACACGTTCAACTCGGTGATGTCCCTCGAGCTCCGATCCAGCAAAACGTTGAGGGAGAGTTTCGTCAGCACGACGGCGTGATGACGGTGATGATGTTCTACCGATGCAGGGCTTCGCCTAAGCACCGCTACGATATGACCGAGGTGGAATATGGTGGAAGGGGGCACCGCACACGGCTAAGGAACGATCACGAAGATCAACTTGTGTGTCATGGGGTGCCCCCTTGCCCCCGTATATAAAGGAGGGAGAGGGGGAGGTGCGGCCGGCCCTAGGGGTGCGCCTGGAGGAGTCCTACTCCCACCGGGAGTAGGACTCCCCCCTCTTGCCTTGTTGGAAAAGGAAGGGGGAAGGGAGAAAGAGGTAAGGGGGGTGCCCCCCTTCCTTGTCCTATTCGGACTAGGGGGAGGGGGCGCGCGGCCTGCCCTGGCCGGCCCTCCTCTTCTCCCTTATGGCCCATGTAGGCCCAATAACCCCCGGGGGGTTCCGGTAACCCCCGGTACTCCGGTAAAATCCCGATTTCACCCGGGACGTTTCCGATATCCAAATATAGGCTTCCAATATATCAATCTTTATGTCTCGACCATTTCGAGACTCCTCGTCATGTCTGTGATCACATCCGGGACTCCGAACAACCTTCGGTACATCAAAACACAAAAACCCTAATTACGATCGTCACCGAACTTTAAGCGTGCGGACCCTACGGGTTCGAGAACTATGTAGACATGACCGAGACACGTCTCCGGTCAATAACCAATAGCGGAACCTGGATGCTCATATTGGCTCCTACATATTCTATGAAGATCTTTATCGGTCAGACCGCATAACAACATACGTTGTTCCCTTTGTCATCGGTATGTTACTTGCCCGAGATCCGATCGTCGGTATCTTAATAACTAGTTCAATCTCGTTACCGGCAAGTCTCTTTACTCGTTCCGTAATACATCATCCCGCAACTAACTTATTAGTTGCAATGCTTGCAAGGCTTGAGTGATGTGCATTACCGAGAGGGCCCAGAGATACCTCTCCGACAATCGGAGTGACAAATCCTAATCTCGAAATACGCCAACCCAACAAGTACCTTCGGAGACACCTGTAGAGCACCTTTATAATCACCCAGTTACGTTGTGACGTTTGGTAGCACACAAAGTGTTCCTCCGGTGAACGGGAGTTGCATAATCTCATAGTCATAGGAACATGTATAAGTTATGAAGAAAGCAATAGCAACAAACTAAACAATCAAGTGCTAAGCTAATGGAATGGGTCAAGTCAATCACATCATTCTCCTAATGATGTGATCCCGTTAATCAAATGACAACTCTTGTCTATGGCTAGGAAACATAACCATCTTCTATTCACGAGCTAGTCAAGTAGAGGCATACTAGTGACACTCTGTTTGTCTATGTATTCACACATGTATTATGTTTCCGGTTAATAAAATTCTAGCATGAATAATAAACATTTATCATGATATAAGGAAATAAATAATAACTTTATTATTGCCTCTAGGGCATATTTCCTTCATGATTTGCATGTCTCAAGTGAGTCCAAATGATCCATCTGTATGGAGTTTCTTCATGCATATCTACCAATAGACATGGTTCGCATGTCTCAATCTTTTCAAAAACGAGTGAGTCCAAAGATCCATCAACATGGAGCTTCTTCATGCATTTTATACCAACATGACTCAAATGGCAGTGCCACAAGTATGTGGTACTATCATTACTATCTTATATCTTTTGGCATGAATATGTGTATCACTACGATCGAGATTCAATAAACCATTCATTTTAGGTGCAAGACCATTGAAGGTATTATTCAAATAAACAGAGTAACCATTATTCTCCTGAAATGAATAACCGTATTGCGATAAACATAATCCAATCATGTCTATGCTCAACACAAACACCAATTGACAATTATTTAGGTTTAACACCAATCTTGATGGTAGAGGGAGCATGCGATGTTTGATCACATCAACCTTGGAAACACTTCCAACACATCGTCATCTCACCTTTAGCTAGTCTTCGTAGCGTTTTATTTCGAGTTACTAACACTTAGCAACCGAACCAGTATTTATTACCCTGGTGCTACTAGGAGTACTAGTAAAGTACACAATAATATAATGTATATTCAAAATACTTCTGTCGACCTTGCTAGCCTTCTCATCTACCAAGGATCTAGGGTAGTTCTGCTTTAGCGACCGTTCCCCTCATTATAGAAGCACTTAATCTTGGGTTTGGTTCAACCTTGGGTTTCTTCACTAGAGCAGCAACTGATTTGCCGTCTCATGAAGTATCCCTTCTTTCCCTTGCCCTTCTTGAAACTAGAGGTTTTACCAACCATCAACAATTGATGCTCCTACTTGATTTCTACTTTCACGGTGTCAAACATCGTGAATTGCTCAAGGATCATCATGTCTATCCCTGATATGTTATAGTTCATCACTAAGCTCTAATAGCATGGTGGCAGTGACTATGGAGAACTATCACTATCTCATCTGGAAGATTAACTCCCACTCGATTCAAGCGATTGTAGTACTCAGACAATCTGAGCACATGCTCAACGATTGAGCTTTTCTCCCTTAGTTTGCAGGCTTAAGAAACTTGTCAGATGTCTCATACCTCTTGACCTGGGCACTAGTCTGAAATCCCAATTTTAGTCTTTGGAACATCTCATATGTTCTGCGACGTTTCAAAACATCTTTGGTGCCGCAATTCTAAACCGTTAGTATTACGCACTGAACTATCACATAGTCATCAAAACGTGTATGTCAGATGTTTCCCAACATCTATAGATGACGCTCGAGGTTCAATGCACTGAGCGGTGCATTAAGGACATAGCCCTTCTATGCGTCAATGAGGACAATCCTCAGTACACGGACCCAGTCCGCATAATTGCTACTGTCAACTCTCAACTAAATTTTCTTTAGGAACATATCTAAAATAGTAGAACCAAAGCGTGAGATACGACATAATTTGCAAAGACCTTTTGACTATGTTCATGATAATTAAGTTCATCTAATTAAATTATTCAATGAACTCCCACTTAGATAGGCATCCCTCTAGTCATCTAAGTGATACATGATCCGAGTCAACTAGGCCGTGTCCGATCATCACGTGAGACGGACTAGTCATCATCGGTGAACATCTTCATGTTGATCGTATCCACTATACGACTCATGTTCGACCTTTCGGTCTTTCATGTTCCGAGGCCATGTCTGTACATGCTAGGCTCGTCAAGTTAACCTAAGTGTATTGCATGTGTAAATCTGGCTTACACCCGTTGTATGCGAACGTTAGAACCTATCACACCCGATCAGCACGTGGTGCTTCGGAGCAACGGACCTTAGCAACGGTGCACAGTTAGGGGGAACACAATCCTTGATATTTTAATGAGGGATCATCTTATTTATGCTACCGTCATTCTAAGCAAATAAGATGTAAAAACAAGACAAACATCACATGCAAATCATAAAGTGACATGATATGGCCAATATCATCTTGCGCCTTTGATCTCCATCTTCGAGGCACGACATGAACACCATCGTCACCGGCATGACACCATGATCTCCATCATCATGAGCTCCATCATTATGTCTTCATGAAGTTGCGTCGCCAACTATTACTTCTACTACTATGGTTAACGGTTAGCAGTAAAGTAATTACATGGCATTTTCATTGACATGCAGGTCATAAATAAATTAAGACAACTCCTATGGCTCCTGTCGGTTGTCATACTCATCGACATGCAAGTCGTGATTCCTATTACAAGAACATGATCAATCTCATACATCATATATATCATTCATCACATCCTTTTGGCCATATCACATCACATATCATACCCTGCAAAAACAAGTTAGACGTCCTCTAATTGTTGTTGCATGTTTTACGTGGCTGCTATGGGTTTCTAGCAAGAACGTTTCTTACCTATGCAAAACCACAACGGTGATATGCCAATTGCTATTTACCCTTCATAAGGACCCTTTTCATCGAATCCGATCCGACTAAAGTGGGAGAGACAGACACCCGCCAGCCACCTTATGCATCAAGAGCATGTTAGTCGGTGGAACCTGTCTCACGTAAGTGTACGTGTAAGGTTGGTCCGGGCCGCTTCATCCCACAGTGCCGCCGAATCAAGATAAGACTAGTAACAGCAAGCAAATTGAACAAATCATCGCCCACAACTACTTTGTGTTCTACTCGTGCATAGAATCTACGCGTAGACCTAGCTCATGATGCCACTGTTGGGGAACGTAGCAATAATTCAAAATTTTCCTACGTGTGACCAAGATCAATATAGGAGATTCTAGCAACGAGAGAGAGGGAGTGCATCTTCATACCCTTGAAGATCGCTAAGCGGAAGCGTTCAAGAGAACGGGGTTGATGGAGTCGTTCTCGTCGTGATCCAAATCACCGATGATCCTATCACCGAACGGACGGCACCTCCGCGTTCAACACATGTATGGAACGGAGACGTCTCCCGCGCCCTGATCCAGCAAGGAGGAGGGAGAGGTTGAGGAAGAGAGTCCAACAATAGCACGACGGCGTGGTGGTGATGGAGTGGCAGTTCTCCGGCAGGGCTTCGTCAAGCTCACGCGGAGGAGGGGAGGTATTGGAGGGAGGGGCTGCGCCAGGTGCAAGGGTATGGCCGCCCTCCCACTCCTCCACTATTTATAGGTGGGGAGAGAGGGGGCCGGCCCCCCTAGATCCCATCTAGGGTTGGGGGCGGTGGCCAAGGGGGGGAGGAGTGCCTCCCAAGTCAAGTGGAGGCCCTCCCCCTTAGGGTTTCCCCTCTCCCATGCGCATGGGCCTTGGGGGGGCTGGTCCCCTGGCCCATTAAGGCTAGGGAGCCCCCCTACAGCCCATGCTGCTGTATTGGACGTGGTGGAACATTTTCCGGACCTCCGGACCCCTCCGGAATCCTCCGGAACCTTCCGAAAGCTTCCCGGTACAATACCGGAAAAAACCGAACTTTTCCTGGAACCCGAATAACAACTTCCCATATATAAATCTTTACCTCCGGACCATTTTGGAACTCCTCTGACATCCGGAATCTCATCTGGGACTCCGAACAACATTCAGTAATCACATACAAGTCTTCCTAATAACCCTAGCGTCATCGAACCTTAAGTGTGTAGACCCTACGGGTTCGGGAACCATGCAGACATGACCAAGACAACTCTCCGGCCAATAACCAACAGCGGGATCTGGATACCCTTGTTGGCTCTCACATGTTCCACGATGATCTCATCGGATGAACCACGATGTCAGGGATACAATCTATCCCGTATACAATTCCTTTGTCAATCGGTATGTTACTTGCCCGAGATTCGATCGTCGGTATTTCAATACCTCATTCAATCTCGTGAGAGGGTTTGTTCATATCTTGCATGTGAGAGGGGTTTATTAGTTAATGGGTCTGAAGCTTTCAGATCCATGTGTGCTTTGCAAATCTCTATGTCATCTTGTAGATGCAGCTACCACGCGCTACTTTGAGCTATTCCAAATAACTGCTCTACTATACGAATCTGGTTTACTACTCAGAGTCATCTGAATAGTGTCAAAGTTTGTATCGACGTAACCCTTTACGACTGTGACGCCCCCGATTCAATCGTACACTAATCATACACGCAAATGTGTATGATCAAGATCAGGGACTCACGGGAAGATACCACAACACAACTCTACAAATAAAATAAGCCATACAAGCATCATATTACAAGCCAGGGGCCTCGAAGGCTCGAATACAAGAGCTTGATCATAGACGAGTCAGAGGAAGCAACAATATCTGAGTACAGACATAAGTTAAACAAGTTTGCCTTAAGAAGGCTAACACAAACTGGGATACGGATCGAAAGAGGCGCATGCCTCCTGCCTGGGATCCTCCTAAACTACTCCTGGCCGTCGTCAGCGGGCAACACGTAGTAGTTGGCACCTCCGGTGTAGTAGGAGTCATCATCGAAGGTGGCATCTGGCTCCTGGGCTCCAACATCTGGTTGCGACAACCAGGTAGAAGGGATAGGGGGAAAAGAGGGAGAAAGCAACCGTGAGTACTCATCCAAAGTACTCGCAAGCAAGGAGCTACACTACATATGTATGCATTGGTATCAACTGGAACAAGGCTATCATATGTGGACTGAACTGCAGAATGCCGGAATAAGAGGGGGATAGCTAGTCCTTTCGAAGACTATGCTTCTGGCAGCCTCCGTCTTGTAGCATGTAGAAGAGAGTAGACTGAAGTCCTCCAAGTATCATCACGTAGCATAATCCTAACCGATGATCCTCCCGTCGTCGCCCTGTGAGAGAGCGATCACCGGTTGTATCTGGCACTTGGAAGGGTGTGTTTTATTAAGTATCCGGTTCTAGTTGTCATAAGGTCAAGGTACAACTCCAAGTCGTCATGTTACCAAAGATCACGGCTATTCGAATAGATTAACTTCCCTGCAGGGGTGCACCACATAACCCAACACGCTCGATCCCATTTGGCCGGACACACTTTTCTGGGTCATGCCCGGCCGCGGAAGATCAACACGTCGCAGCCCCACCTAGGCACAACAGAGAGGCCAGCACGCCGGTCTAAACCTAAGCG
This sequence comes from Triticum aestivum, assembly GCF_018294505.1. NCBI lineage: Eukaryota > Viridiplantae > Streptophyta > Magnoliopsida > Poales > Poaceae > Triticum > Triticum aestivum. Next base: position 88,376,336 of record NC_057794.1, on the reverse strand, counting down.
CACAGGGGTCTGGGCCCATCGCCCATAGCACACCTGCACGTTGCGTACGCGGCCGGAGAGCAGACCTAGCAACCTCCATTTCAAAGGAAGTCATGTTACGCGGTCCAACCCGGTGCGCGCCACTCAGTCGCTGGCGTCACGAAGTGCTTCGGCTGATACCACGACATCGAATGCCCATAACTTTCCCCGCGTAGATGGTTAGTGCGTATAGGCCAGTAGCCAGACTCAGATCAAATATCAAGATCTCGTTAAACGTGTTAAGTATCTGCGAACGCCGACCAGGGCTAGGCCCACCTCTCTCCTAGGTGGTCTCAACCTGCCCTGTCGCTCCGCCTCAAAGTAACAGTCGGGGGCCGTCGGGAACCCAGGCCAACCTCTACCGGGATGGAGCCACCTGCCCCTTCAGCCCCCATCTCCGAACAGTATCACAGGTAATGTAACTGTGTAAAGTATATTGTATATGCCCGTGATCACCTCCCGAAGTGATCACAACCCAGTAGTATAGCATGGCAGACAGACAAGAGTGTAGGGCCACTGATGATAATCTAGCATCCTATACTAAACATTTAGGATTGCAGGTCAGGTATCAACAGTTGTAGCAACAATGACATGCTATGTATTAGGATAGGATTAACGGAAAGCAGTAACATGCTACACTACTCTAATGCAAGCAGTAGAGAGAAGAGTAGGCGATATTTGGTGATCAAAAAGGGGGGCTTGCCTGGTTGCTCTGGCAAGAGAGAAGGGTCGTTAACTCCGTAGTCGTACTGGGGGTCGCCGGCAGTCTCGGGGTCTACCGGAAAGAAGTAGTGGAGGGGAAACACAATAAATAACAGAGCAATCAAAGCATCACAAAGCGTAACATGGCAATACGCGGTGCTAGGTGTGCCCTAACGCAGCAGTATGTGGTACCGGCGAAAGGGGGAAACATCCGGGAAAGTATTCCCGGTGTTTTGCGTTTTCGGACAGCTGAACCGGAGGGGGAAGTTGCGAGTTGGATATGTTAGGGGTGTGTGGTGGACGAACGGGTTGCGTATCCGGATTTGTCTCGTCGTTCTGAGCAACTTTCATGTTGAAAATAATTTAATCCGAGTCACGGATTAAAAGATATGATTTTCTAAAGATTTTATTAATTTTTGGAATTTAATTAATTATTTAATTTAATTCGAAAAAGGATTTATGACATCAGCATGATGTCATGCTGATGTCAGCAGTCAACAGGGTTGACTGGTCAACCTGACCAGTGGGTCCCACTGGTCAGTGGCACATTTTAATTAGACATATTAATTAACCTAATTAGTATTAATTAGGTGGGGGGGCACTGTCATACTAATTAATTAATTGACTAACAGCTTAATTAGTTTAGTTATTTGATTAGTTTAAATAATAAAAATTAATTAAGTTAATTAATTCTTTAATTAATTAATTAATTAATTAATTTTTTCTATTTTTTTAATTTTATTTTTATTTAAACGTTCTGTGGGGGGGTAGGGCCCCACATGTCATAGGCCAGAGGGGCCTTGCGGGCACTGGGTTAGCGCTAATGGGCGCGGGCACCCAGCCCGATTGGGCATATGCCCGGGTCAACAGGGGCGGCCATCGGCACGGCGAGGCCGGTCGCCTGAGGTGGCAGCGGCGAGGCCGTGGACGGTGATGGCCATCGGGCGCTGTGGGGCGCCAGCCAGGGGAAGCGGGGCCGCGGCAAGCAGCAAGGGGGGCGACGCGGGGAGGAGCTAAACAGCGGCGGTGGTCACGTAGCGGGGCAGCGGGCGATGCGGCGCGGGGAGCGGCATAGCGACCGAGTGGGAAAGAGGGAGGGGGCGCGGCTCACGTTCGTTGCCGATGAGAGGGGCGGTGAGGCGCGAGGAAGCGGCCTGGGGAGGAGGACGAGGAGGACGGCGGCGATCTGGCGGGGAGGTTCGGCGACGGGCGATGTTGGCAACGGGACCGATGCGCCGTTCTCGATGGGGAGGCGATGAGGTCGGCGGGGTTGGCGACGGGGACGCAGGGGCGCAGAGGAGGCCCTGGGGGCGGCACCGGCGCCGGCTGCGGTGGCCGTAGCGGAGTGGTGGCTTGCGTCGGGCGCGGCCGTGCAGGAGGAGATGAGAAGGCGGGCGTCGATGGCAGGCGGCGGGGCGGCGAGGTCGGAGCGGGCTGCATCGGGCGGCGACGGCGATTGGCGGGGCCGGCAACAATGGGCGTCGGGGCGGCCGTCTCCTCCCGATCCAATCGGGAGAGATGGGGGGGAAGGGAGATATTTCTGCGGGGGGGGGGGGGGGAGTGGGGGTCATGGGTAGTTTAGGGTTACAAGGGGAGTGGATAAGGAGGGGGTAGTGGGCCGGCCGGCTGGGCCTGGAGGGCGAATGGGCCGGCCCGCTGGGTCTGCTGGCCCGAGGGGTCTTCCTCTCTCCTTTCTTCCAATTTTAGTTTTAGTTTTTCTGTTTTGTTTTTATCTATTTGCATTTCTATTTTAAAACATTTTAAATTATTTAGACATTTTATAAAATGTGTTCGCTGCACCATAATTACCTTTGTAATATTTGGCAACCACCGAACATTTCTGTTTCAATTTTTGAATACTTTCATTGTCGACATTAATTTTAAATTTGAATTTGACGTGGTTTGAACAAACGGAGTTTAGCAACAGAAATCGGGATGACGTGGCATGATTAGCGTGGGATTACTGTAGCAAGATTATCCGGGCGTTACAACGACGAACTCTTCTACCACCTCCATAATCGAGAAAATTCCTTAGTCCACTAGTTACTAAGGATAAGTTCGACCGCTGTCATGTGATCCATTCCTGGATCACTCTTGTACCCCTTGACTAACTCATGGCTAGGCACACTTTAGGTGCGGTACACAACATAGCATACTGTAGAGCCTACATCTAAAGCATAGGGTACGACCTTCATCCTTTCTCTCTCTTCTGCCGTGGTCAGGTCTTGAGTCTTACTCAATACTCACACCTTGTAACACAACCAAGAACTCCTTCTTTGCTGATCTATTTTGAACTCCTTCAAAATCTTGTCACGGTATGTATTCATTTGAAAGTAATATTAAACGTTTTTTATCTATCCTTATAGATCTTGATGCTCAATGTTCAAGTAGCTTAATCCAGGTTTTCCATTGAAAAACACTTTTCAAATAACCCTGCATGCTATCTAGAAATTCTACATCATTTCTGATCAACAATATGTTAACAACATATACTCATCAAAAATTCTATAGTGCTCCCACTCACTTCTTTGGAAATACAAGTTTCTCATAAACTTTGTATAAAGCCAAAATCTTTGATCATCTCATCAAAGCGTACATTCCAATTCCGAGATGCTTACTCCTGTCCTTAGAAGGATTGCTGGAGCTTTGCATACTTGTTAGCATCTTTCAGGATTGACAAAACCTTCTGGATGTATCACATACAACCTTTCCTCAAGAAAATCGTCGAGGAAACAATGTTTTGACATCCTATCTGCAAGATTTCATAAATAATGCAGTAACTGCTAACATAATTCTAACAGACTCTTAGCATCGCTACGAGTGAGAAAGTCTCATCGTAGTCAACTCCTCGAACTTGTCGGGAAGCATCTTATCGACAAGTCGAGCTTTCTTAATGGTGACACTTACCATCATTGTCCGTCTTCCTTTTAAAATCCATCTGCACCCAACAGCCCTACGACCATCAAGTAGTTCTTTCAAAGTCTATACTTTGTTTTATACGTGGATCCTTTATCAGATTTTATGGCCTCGAGCCATTCGTCGGAATCTGGGCCCACCATCACTTCTCCATACCTCGTAGGTTCATTGTTGTCTAGCAACATGACTTCCAAGACAGGATTACGTACCACTCTAAAGTAGTACGCATCCTTGTCGACCTATGAGGTTTGGTGGTGACTTGATCTGAAGTTTCATGATCACTATCATAAGTTTCCACTTCAATTGGTGTAGGTGCCATAGGAACAACTTCCTGTGCCCTGCTACATACTAGTTGAAGTGACGGTTCAATAACCTCATCAAGTCTCCACCATCCTCCCACTCAATTCTTTCGAGAGAAACTTTTCCTCGGGAAAGGACCCGTTTCTAGAAACAATCACTTTTGCTTCCAGATCTGAAATAGGAGGTATAGCCAATAGTTTTGGGTATTCTATGAAGATGCATTTATCCGCTTTGGGTTCGAGCTAATCAGCCTGAAACTTTTTCACATAAGCGTCGCAGCCCCAAACTTTTAAGAAACGACAACTTAGGTTTCTCTAAACCATAGTTCATACGGTGTCGTCTCAACGGAATTGTGTGGTGCCCTATTTAAAGTGAGTGTGGTTGTCTCTAATGCCTAACCCATAAACGATAGTGGTAATTCGACAAGAGACATCATGGTATGCACCATATCCAATAGGGTGCAGTTATGATGTTCGGACACACCATCACACCATGGTGTTCCAGGCGGTATTAGTTGTGAAACAATTTCCACAATGTCTTAATTGTGTGCCAAACTCGTAACTCAGATATTCATCTCTATGATCATATCATAGACATTTTATCCTCTTGTCACGATGATCTTCACTCTGAAATTACTTAAACCTTTCAATAATCCAGACTTGTGTTTCATCAAGTAAATATACTCAGCATCTACTCAAATCATATGTGAAGTAAGAACATAACGATATCCACTGCGTGCCCCAGCACTCATTGGACTGCACACATCAAAATGTATTACTTCCAACAAATTCCTTTCTTGTTCCATCTTACTGAAAACGAGGTCTTTCAGTCATCTTGCCCATGTGGTATGATTTGCATGTCTCAAGTGATTCAAAATCAAGTGAGTCCAAACGATCCATCTGTATGGAGTTTCTTCATGCATATCTACCAATAGACATGGTTCGCATGTCTCAATCTTTTCAAAAACGAGTGAGTCCAAAGATCCATCAACATGGAGCTTCTTCATGCGTTTTATACCAACATGACTCAAATGGCGGTGCCACAAGTATGTGGTACTATCATTACTATCTTATATCTTTTGTCATGAATATGTGTATCACTACTATCGAGATTCAATAAACCATTCATTTTAGGTGCAAGACCATTGAAGGTATTATTCAAATAAACAGAGTAACCATTATTCTCCTTAAATGAATAACCGTATTGCGATAAACATAATCCAATCATGTCTATGCTCAACACAAACACCAAATAACAATTATTTAGGTTTAACACCAATCTCGATGGTAGAGGGAGCGTGCGATGTTTGATCACATCAACCTTGGAAACACTTCCAACATATCGTCATCTCACCTTTAGCTAGTCTCCGTAGCCTTTTATTTCGAGTTACTAACACTTAGCAACCGAACCGGTATTTATTACCCTGGTGCTACTAGGAGTGCTAGTAAAGTACACAATAATATAATGTATATTCAAAATACTTCTGTCGACCTTGCCAGCCTTCTCATCTACCAAGGATCTAGGGTAGTTCTGCTTCAGCGACCGTTCCCCTCATTATAGAAGCACTTAGTCTCGGGTTTGGTTCAACCTTGGGTTTTTTCACTAGAGCAGCAACTGATTTGCCATCTCATGAAGTATCCCTTCTTTCCCTTGCCCTTCTTGAAACTAGTGATTTTACTAACCATCAACAATTGATGCTCCTACTTGATTTCTACTTTCACGGTGTCAAACATCGCGAATTGCTCAAGGATCATCATGTCTATCCCTGATATGTTATAGTTCATCACTAAGCTCTAATAGCTTGGTGGCAGTGACTATGGAGAACTATCACTATCTCACCTGGAAGATTAACTCCCACTCGATTCAAGCGATTGTAGTACTCAGACAATCTAAGCACATGCTCAACAATTGAGCTTTTCTCCCTTAGTTTGCAGGCTTAAGAAACTTGTCATAGGTCTCATACCTCTTGACGTGGGCACTAGTCTGAAATCCCAATTTCAGTCTTTGGAACATCTCATATGTTCTGCGAAATTTCAAAACATCTTTGTGCCACAATTCTAAACCGTTAGTATGACGCACTGAACTATCACGTAGTCATCAAAACGTGTATGTCAGATGTTTCCCAACATCTACAGACGACGCTCGAGGTTCAACGCACTGAGCGGTGCATTAAGGACATAGCCCTTCTGTGCAGCAATGAGGACAATCCTCAGTTCATGGACCCAGTCCGCATAATTGCTACTGTCAACTCTCAACTAAATTTTCTCTAGGAACATATCTAAAACAGTAGAACCAAAGCGTGAGCTACGACATAATTGGCAAAGACCTTTTGACTATGTTCATGATAATTAAGTTCATCTAATTAAGTTATTCAATGAACTCCCACTAAGATAAACATCCCTCTAGTCATCTAAGTGATACATGATCCGAGTCAACTAGGCCATGTCCGATCATCACGTGAGACGGACTAGTCATCATCGGTGAACATATTATGTTGATTGTATCCACTATACGACTCATGTTCGACCTTTCGGTATTCCGTGTTCCGAGGCCATGTCTGTACATGCTAGGCTCGTCAAGTTAACCTAAGTGTATTGCGTGTGTAAATCTGGCTTACACCCGTTGTATGCGAACGTTAGAACCTATCACACCCGATCATCACGTGGTGCTTCGGAACAATGGACCTTAGCAACGGTGCACAGTTAGGGGGAACACAATCCTTGATATTTTAATGAGGGATCATCTTATTTATGCTACCGTCATTCTAAGCAAATAAGATGTAAAAACATGACAAACATCACATGCAAATCATAAAGTGACATGATATGGCCAATATCATCTTGCGCCTTTGATCTACATCTTCGAGGCACAACATGAACACCATCGTCACCGGCATGACACCATGATCTCCATCATCATGATCTCCATCATTGTGTCTTCATGAAGTTGGCTCGCCAACTATTACTTCTACTACTATGGCTAACGGTTAGCAGTAAAGTAATTACATGGCGTTTTCATTGACATGCAGGTCATAAATAAATTAAGACAACTCCTATGGCTCCTGTCGGTTGTCATACTCATCGACATGCAAGTCGTGATTCCTATTACAAGAACATGATCAATCTCATACATCATATATATCATTCATCACATCCTTTTGGCCATATGACATCACATAGCATACCCTGCAAAAACAAGTTAGACGTCCTCTAATTGTTGTTGCATGTTTTACGTGGCTGCTATGGGTTTCTAGCAAGAACGTTTCTTACCTACGCAAAACCTCAACGGTGATATGCCAATTGCTATTTACCCTTCATAAGGACCCTTTTCATCGAATCCGATCCGACTAAAGAAGGAGAGACAGACACCCACCAGCCACCTTATGCATCAAGAGCAGGTCAGTCGGTGGAACCTGTCTCACGTAAGTGTACGTGTAAGGTCGGTTCGGGCCGCTTCATCCCACAATGCTGCCGAATCAAGATAAGACTAGTAACGGCAAGCAAATTGAACAAATCATTGCCCACAACTACTTTGTGTTCTACTCATGCATAGAATCTACGCATAGACCTAGCTCATGATGCCACTATTGGGGAACGTAGCAATAATTCAAAATTTTCCTACGTGTCCCCAAGATCAATCTAGGAGATGCTAGCAGCGAGAGAGAGGGAGTGCATCTTCATACCCTTGAAGATCGCTAAGCGGAAGCGTTCAAGAGAACGAGGTTGATGGAGTCGTACTCATCATGATCCAAATCACCGATGATCCTAGCGTCGAACGGACGGCACCTCCGCGTTCAACACACGTACAGAATGGAGACGTCTCCCGCGCCTTGATCCAGCAAGGAGGAGGGAGAGGTTGAGGAAGAGAGTCCAACAGCAGCACGACGACGTGGTGGTGATGGAGTGGCAGTTCTCCGGCAGGGCTTCGCCAAGCTCACGCGGAGGAGGAGAGGTATTGGAGGTAGGGGCTGCGCCAGGTGCAAGGGTATGGCCGCCCTCCCACCCCTCCACTATTTATAGGTGGGGAGAGAGGGGACCAGCCGCCCTAGATCCCATCTAGGGTTGGGGGCGGCGGCCAAGGGGGGAGGAGTGCCTCCCAAGTCAAGTGGAGGCCCTCCCCCTTAGGGTTTCCCCTCTCCCATGCGCATGGGCCTTTGGGGGGCTGGTTCCCCTGGCCCATTAAGGCTAGGGAGCCCCCCTACAGCCCATGCTGCTGTATTGGACGTGGTGGAACATTTTCCGGACCTCCGGAATCCTCCGGAACCTTCCCGCTACAATACCGGAAAAAACCAAACTTTTCCTAGAACCCGAACAAAAACTTTCCATATATAAATCTTTACCTCTGGACCATTCCGGAACTCCTCGTGACGTCCGGGATCTCATCTGGGACTCCTAACAACATTCAGTAATCACATACAAGTCTTCCTAATAACCCTAGCATCATCGAACCTTAAGTGTGTAGACCCTACGGGTTCGGGAACCATGCAGACATGACCGAGACAACTCTCCGGCCAATAACCAACAGCGGGATCTGGATACCCATGTTGGCTCCCACATGTTCCACGATGATCTCATCGGATGAACACAATGTCGAGGATTCAATCTATCCCGTATACAATTCCCTTTGTCAATCGGTATGTTACTTGCCCGAGATTCGATCGTCGGTATTTCAATACCTCGTTCAATCTCGTTACCGGCAAGTCACTTTTACTCGTTCCATAAACACATCATCCTGTGATCAAATCTTTGGTCACATTGAGCTCATTATGATGATGTCCTACCAAGTGGGCCTAGAGATACCTCTCCGTCACACGGAGTGACAAATTCCAGTCTTGATTCAAGCCAACCCAACAGACACTTTCGGAGATACCCGCAGTGTGCCTTTATAGCCACCCAGTTACGTTGTGATGTTTGGCACACCCAAAGCATTCCTATGGTATCCGGGAGTTGCACAATCTCATGGTCTAAGGAAATGATACTTGACATTAGAAAAGCTTTAGCAGACGAACTACACGATCTTGCGCTATGCTTAGGATTGGGTCTTGTCCATCACATCATTCTCCTAATGATGTGATCCTGTTATCAATGACATCCAATGTCCATGGTCAGGAAACCATGACCATCTATTGATCAACGAGCTAGTCAACTAGAGGCTTACTAGGGACATGTTGTGGTCTATGTATTCACACATGTATTACGGTTTCCAGATAATACAATTATAGCATGAATAATAGACAATTATCATGAACAAGGAAATACAATAATAACCATTTTATTATTGCCTCTAGGGCATATTTCCAACATCCTTCACCAGCTTCACAGCGTCCATCTTGGCCCATTGCACCTTCACACGGGCGAAAGCCCAGCGTGCACCGTCGATGCAGACGGACCGCTTGATGACTTTAAGCCGTGGGCAGGCATCCACAAGGCGTCTCACCAGGCCGAAGTAGCTATTGGGAAGGGCATCGCCAGGCCACATACGGACTATAAAGCCCTTCATGGCCTGTTCGGCCGCCTTGTGCATCTCGACCAGTTGCTTCATCTGGTCACTCAGAGGCATCGGGTGTTTGGTCCCAGTATACTGAGACCAGAACAACTTCTCCATTGTGCTTCCCTCCTTGGCCTGGTAAAACTGTGGGGCATCCGACACGCTGCGGGGCAAATCTGCGAATGCTCCTGGAGAGCTCCGGATTCGGGTAAGTAACAAGTAATTCACTTTCACATGCTTGCTTTGCATATAGAATGCCGTACCCGCCACTATCTTCTTCATCGCATCAATTTCTTGGAGGGCCTTTTGGGCTTCGTCCTTGACACTCTTTGCACTCTCGAGGGCCGCGGCAAGCTTGGACTCTCATGTATTCAAGTCAAGCTCCAACGCCTCGTGCTTCATCACGAGAGCGTGGAGCTCTTCCTGCACCTCGCCCACCCGAGCCTCATGCCTCTCCCGCTCGGTGCGCTCCTTGGCCGCTTTGTTTTCAGCCTCGGATAGCGCTTGCTTCAGGGTCGCCACCTCAATCGTTGATGTCTACTACACAACCTTCTTCTTGTAGATGTTGTTGGGCCTCCAAGTGCAGAGGTTTGTAGGACAGTAGCAAATTTCCCTCAAGTGGATGACCTAAGGTTTATCAATCCGTAGGAGGCGTAGGATGAAGATGGTCTCTCTCAAGCAACCCTGCAACCAAATAACAAAGAGTCTCTTGTGTCCCCAACACACCCAATAGAATGGTAAATTGTATAGGTGCACTAGTTCGGCGAAGAGATGGTGATACAAGTGGTATATGGATAGTAGATAAAGGTATTTGTAATCTGAAATTATAAAAATATCAAGGTAACTAATGATAAAAGTGAGCGTAAACGGTATTGCAATGTGTGGAAATAAGGCCTAGGGTTCATACTTTCACTAGTGTAAGTTCCCTCAACAATGATAACATCATTTGATCATAAAACTATCCCTCAACATGCAACAAAGAGTCACTCCAAAGTCACTAATAGCGGAGAATGAACGAAGAGATTATGATAGGGTACAAAACCACCTCAAAGTTATTCTTTCCAATCAATCCGTTGGGCTATTCCTATAGGTGTCACAAACAGCCCTAGAGTTTGTACTAGAATAACACCTTAAGACACAAATCAACCAAAACCCTAATGTCACCTAGATACTCCAATGTCACCTCAAGTATCCATGGGTATGATTATACAATATGCATCACACAATCTCAGATTCATCTATTCAACCAACACAAAGGATGTCAAAGAGTGCTCCAAAGTTTCTACCATAGAATCACAATGAAAACGTGTGCCAACCCCTATGCATAGGTTCATGGGCGGAACCCGCAAGTTGATCACCAAAACATACATCAAGTGAATCACGTGATATCCCATTGTCACCACAGATATGCACGACAAGACATAGATCAAGTGTTCTCAAATCTTTAAAGACTCAATCCGATAAGATTACTTCAAAGGGGAAACTCAATTCATTACAAGAGAGTAGAGGGGGGAAGAAACATCATAGGATCCAAATATAAAAGCAAAGCTCGCGATACATCAAGAGCGTATCACCTCAAGAACACGAGAGAGAGAGAGAGATCAAACACATAGCTACTGGTACATACCCTCAGCCCCGAGGGAGAACTACTCCCTCCTCGTCATGGAGAGCACCGGGATGATGAAGATGGCCACCGGAGAGGGATTGCCCCCTCCGGCAGGGTGCCGGGACGGGTCTAGATTGGCTTTCGGTGGCTACGGAGGCTTCTGGCGGCGGAACTCCCGATCTATTGTGTTCACGGATGTTTTAGGATACATGGGTATATATGGTTGAAAGGAGTACGTCGGTGGACCGAAGGGGTGGCCACGAGGTAGGGGGGCACGCCCCAGGGGGTGGGCGCGCCCCCTACCCTCGTGAGCTCCTCCTTCATCTTCTGACGTAGGGTCCAAGTCTATCCGGTAGGTTTCCTTCCAAAAATAACTTCTCCAGTTGATTTTGTTCCGTTTCGACTCCGTTTGATATTCCTTTTCTTCGAAACAATGAAATAGGCATAAAACAGCAAATATGGGCTGGGCCTCCGGTTAATAGGTTAGTCCTAAAAATAATATAAAAGTGGAAAATAAAGCCCAATATTGCCCAAAATAGTAGATAATATAGCATGGAGCAATCAAAAATTATAGATACGTTGGAGACGTATCAAGCATCCCCAAGCTTAATTCCTACTTGCCCTCGAGTAGGTAAATGATAAAAAGATAGTTTTTGATGTGGAATTCTAGTTGGCATAATTTCAATGTAATTCTTCTTACTTGTGATATGAATATTCAGATCTGAAAGATTCAAGACAAAAGTTCATATTGACATAAAAATAATAATACTTCAAGCATACTAACTAAGCAATTATGTCTTCTCAAAATAACATGGCCAAAGAAAGCTATCCCTACAAAATCATATAGTCTGGCTATGCTCCATCTTCACCACACAAAATATTTAAATCATGCACAACCCCAATGACAAGCCAAGCAATTGTTTCATACGTTTGATGTTCTCAAACTTTTTCAATCTTCACGCAATACATGAGCGTGAGCCATGGACATAGCACTATAGGTGGAATAGAATGGTGGTTGTGGTGAAGACAAAAAGGGAGAAGATAGTTTCACATCGACTAGGCGTATCAATGGGCTATGGAGATGCCCATCAATAGATATCAATGTGAGTGAGTAGGGATTGCCATGCAACGGATGCACTAGAGCTATAAATGTATGAAAGCTCAACAGAAGAACTAAGTGGGTGTGCATCCAACTCGCTTGCTCACGAAGACCTAGGGAAATTTGAGGAAGCCCATCATTGGAAAGTGACAACATAGGAGACACTCTATTATGAAGATCATGGTGCTACTTTGAAGCACAAGTGTGGTAAAAGGATAGTAGCATTGCCCCTTCTCTCTTTTTCTCTCATTTTATTTATTTTATTTATTTTTTTATTTGGGCCTTCTCTTTTTTTATGACCTCTTTTCTTTTTTTTATTTAGGCTTCTTTGGCCTCTTTTATTTATTTATTTATTTATTTATTTTCGTCCGGAGTCTCATCCCGACTTATGGGGGTATGATAGTCTCCATCATCCTTTCCTCACTGGGACAATGCTCTAATAATGATGATCATCACACTTTTATTTTTCTTACAACTCAAGAATTACAACTTGATACTTAGAACAGAATATGACCCTATATGAATGCCTCCGGCGGGGTACCGGGATGTGCAATGATGCATGACTGACATGCATGAAAGAATTATGAACGGTGGCTTTGCCACAAATACAATGTCAACTACATGATCATGCTAAGCAATATGACAATGATGAAGCGTGTCATAATAAATGGAACGGTGCAAAGTTGCATGGCAATATATCTCAGAATGGCTATGGAAATGCCATAATAGGTAGGTATGGTGGCTGTTTTGAGGAAGGTATATGGTGGGTATATGATACCGGCGAAAGGTGCACGGTACTAGAGAGGCTAGCAAGGGTGGAAGGGTGAGAGTGCGTATAATCCATGGGCTCAACATTAGTCATAAAGAACTCATATACTTATTGCAAAAATCTACAAGTTATCAAAGCAAAGTATTACGTGCATGCTCCTAGGGGGGTAGATTGGTAGGAAAAGACCATCGCTCATCCTCGACCGCCACTCATAAGGAAGGCAATCAATAAATAAATCATGCTCCGACTTCATCACATAACGGTTCACCATACGTGCATGCTATGGGAATCACAAACTTCAACACAAGTATCTATCAAATTCACAACTACTCAACTAGCATGACTCTAATATCACCATCTCCATATCTCAAAACAATTATCAAGTATCAAACTTCTCATAGTATTCAACACACTCATAAGAGAAGTTTATTATTCTTGAATACCTAGCATATTAGAATTTTAAGAAAATTACCATGCTATTTAAGACTCTCAAAATAATATAAGTGAAGCATGATAGTTCATCTATTTCTTCAAAATAAAACTATCACCGTGCTCTAAAAGATATAAGTGAAGTACTAGAGCAACCAACAAACTACTCCGAAAGATATAAGTGAAGATCAATGAGTAGTTGAATAATTATGCAACTATGTAAAGACTCTCTAACATTCAATAATTTCAGATCTTGGTATTTTATTCAAACAGCAAGCAAAGCAAAATAAAATGACATCTAATAATAGCAAACATCATGTGAAGAAGCAAAAACTTAGGATCAACCGATACTAACCGATAGTTGTTGAAGAAGAAAGGTGGGATGCCAACGGGGCATCCCCAAGCTTAGATGCTTGAGACTTCTTGAAATATTATCTTGGGATGCCTTGGGCATCCCCAATCTTGAGCTTTTGTGTCTCCTTAATTCCTCTCATATCACGGTCTCCCTAAATCTCAAAAGCTTCATCCACACAAAACTCAACAAGGACTCGTGAGATAAGTTAGTATAAACCATTGCCAAAACCTTATCATACTCTACTGTAGCAAATCACTAAAATTATTATTTGACATTGCATACTAAATGCCTCTGCATATTTAATAGTCCTATCCTCAAATAGAATCATTAAAGAAGCAACCATATGCAAACAATGCAAACATAACAGCAATCTGCCTAAACAGGATAGTCTGTAAAGAATGCCGCAACATCCATACTTCCCTAGCTCCAAAAATTATGAATGAAAATTCCCACTGTAGTAAATTTATCAGATCTTAATATGCAAAAGGTTTAAACATTTTATCACATTCTGACTTCTCTAGGGAATTATTGCAACAGCGGTAAACTTTCTGTTTTCAAACAGCAACATGTATACTTGTAACATAGGCATAGTAAAGGCTATCAATGCCACTTTTATTGAAATAAAATATGCAAAACATTGTTCTAAATAACAGAAAGCAAATTATAACAAAATAAATTGATGCTCCAAGAAAAACACATATCATGTGGCGAATAAAAATATAGCTCCAAGTAAAGTTACCGATGAACGAAGACGAAAGAGGGGATGCCTTCCAGGGCATCCCCAAGCTTAGGCTCTTGGTTGTCCTTGAATATTACCTTGGTGTTCCTTGGGCATCCCCATGCTTAGGCTCTTTCCACTCCTTATTCCATAATCCATTGAATCTTTACCCAAAACTTGAAAACTTCACAACACAAAACTTAAAGTAGAAAACTCGTGAGCTCCGTTAGTATAAGAAAATAAATCACCACTTAAAGGTACTGTAATGAACTCATTCTTTATTTATATTGGTGTTAAACCTACTGTATTCCAACTTCTCTATGGTTTATAAACTATTTTACTAGCCACAGATTCATCAAAATAAGCAAATAACACATAGAAAACAGAATCTGTCAAAAACACAACAGTCTGTAGTAATCTGAATCAAACGTATACTTATGAACTCATAAAATTCTCAAATAAATTGCTGGACCTGAGGATTTTATCTATTAATCATCTTAAAAAATAATTAACTAAATATCACTCTCCAAATAAAAATGGCAGCAATTCTCGTGAGCGCTAAAGTTTCTATTTTTTACAGCATGATCAACAAGACATTCCCCAAGTCTCCCCAAAGGTTCTACTTGGCACAAACACTAATTAAAAGCATAAAACCACATCTAAGAAGAGGCTAGATGAATTATTTATTACTAAACAGGAGCAAAAAGCAAGGAAATAAAATAAATTGGGTTGCCTCCCAACAAGCGCTATCGTTTAACGCCCCTAGCTAGGCATGATGATTTCAATGATGCTCACATAAAAGATAAGAATTGAAACATAAAGAGAGCATCATAAAGAATATTACTAGCACATTTAAGTCTAACATACTTCCTATGCATAGGGATTTTGTGAGCAAACAACTTATGGGAACAAGAATCAACTTGCATAGGAAGGTAAAACAAGCATAACTTCAAAACTTTAAGCACATAGAGAGGAAACTTGATATTATTGCAATTCCTACAAGCATATATTCCTCCCTCATAATAATTTTCAGTAGCATCATGAATGAATTCAACAATATAACCAGCACATAAAGCATTCTTTTCATGATCTACAAGCATAGAAATTTACTACTCTCCACACAAGCAAAATTCTTCTCATGAATAATAGTGGGAGCAAACTCAACAAAATAACTATCATGTGATTGAAAATTAAGATCAAGATGACAAGGTTCATTGTTATTATTATTCTTTAAAGCATACGTGTCATCACAATAATATCATAGATAGGAGGCATGCTTTCATCATAATAAATTTGCTCATCAAAACTTGGGGGACAAAAAATATCATCTTCATCAAACATAGCTTCCCCAAGCATGTGCTTTGCATATCATTAGCATCATAGATATTCAAGGAATTCGTACTAATAACATTGCAATCATGCTCATCATTCAAAGATTTAGTGCCAAACATTTTATAGATTTCTTCTTCTAGCACTTGAGCACAATTATCCTTTCCATCATACTCACGAAAGATATTAAAAAGGTGAAGCGTATGAGACAAACTCAATTCCATTTTTTTATAAACTAAACTAGTGATAACACAAGAAACTAAAAGACTCGATTGAAAGATCTAAAGATATACCTTCAAGCACTCACCTCCTCGGCAACGGCGCCAGAAAAGAGCTTGATGTCTACTACACAACCTTCTTCTTGTAGACGTTGTTGGGCCTCCAAGTGCAGAGGTTTGTAGGACAGTAGCAAATTTCCCTCAAGTGGATGACCTAAGGTTTATCAATCCGTAGGAGGCATAGGATGAAGATGGTCTCTCTCAAGCAACCCTGCAACCGAATAACAAAGAGTCTCTTGTGTCCCCAACACACCCAATACAATGGTAAATTGTATAGGTGCACTAGTTCGGCGAAGAGATGGTGATACAAGTGGTATATGGATAGTAGATAAAGGTATTTGTAATCTGAAATTATAAAAACAGCAAGGTAACTAATGATAAAAGTGAGCATAAATGGTATTTCAATGCATGGAAATAAGGACTAGGGTTCATACTTTCGGTAGTGTAAGTTCCCTCACCAATGATAACATAATTGGATCATAGAACTATCCCTCAACATGCAACAAAGAGTCACTCCAAAGTCACTAATATCGGAGAACGAACAAAGAGATTATGGTAGGGTAGGAAACCACCTCAAAGTTATTCTTTCCAATCAATCCGTTGGGCTATTCCTATAGGTGTCACAAACAGCCCTAGAGTTCGTACTAGAATAACACCTTAAGACACAAATCAACCAAAACCCTAATGTCACCTAGATACTCCAATGTCACCTCAAGTATCCGTGGGTATGATTATACGATATGCATCACACAATCTCAGATTCATCTATTCAACCAACGCAAAGGACCTCAAAGAGTGCCCCAAAGTTTCTACCGGAGAATCACGACGAAAACGTGTGCCAACCCCTATGCATAGGTTCATGGGCGGAACCCGCAAGTTGATCACAAAAACATACATCAAGTGAATCATGTGATATTCCATTGTCACCATAGATACGCACGGCAAGACATACATCAAGTGTTCTCAAATCTTTAAAGACTCAATCCGATAAGATAAATTCAAAGGGGAAACTCAATTCATTACAAGAGAGTAGAGGGGGGAAGAAACATCATAGGATCCAAATATAATAGCAAAGCTCGCGATACATCAAGAGCGTATCACCTCAATAACACGAGAGAGAGAGAGAGAGAGATCAAACACATAGCTACAGGTACATACCCTCAGCCCCGAGGGAGAACTACTTCCTCCTCGTCATGGAGAGCACCGGGATGATGAAGATGGCCACCGGAGAGGGATTGCCCCCTCCCGCAGGGTGCCAGAACGGGTCTAGATTGGCTTTCGGTGGCTACGTAGGCTTCTGGCGGCGGAACTCCCGATCTATTGTGTTCACGGATGCTTTTAGGATACGTGGGTATATATGGGTGAAAGGAGTACATCGGTGGACCGAAGGGGTGGCCACGAGGTAGGGGGGCGCGCCCCAGGGGGGTGGGCGCGCCCCCTACCCTCGTGAGCTCCTACTTCATCTTCTGACGTAGGGTCCAAGTCTATCCGGTAGGTTTCCTTCCAAAAATAATTTCTTCAGTTGATTTCGTCCGTTTCGACTCCGTTTGATATTCCTTTTCTTCGAAATGCTGAAATAGGCATAAAACAACAAATCTGGGCTGGGCCTCCGGTTAATAGGTTAGTCCCAAAAATAATATAAATGTGGAAAATAAAGCCCAATATTGCCCAAAACAGTAGATAATATAGCATGGAGCAATCAAAAATTATAGATACGTTGGAGACATATCAGTCGTGGCCCCTGGCAAATTTACGATGATCCTGTCATTTTGCAATCGCATTCTTTTTATACATATCCATGGACTAGGTACTACTTACCTTTGTTCTCCTCGAGCTACCTCTTGGCAAGGCCGAGCTCGTCCTTGGACCCTTTAAGGTCCTCCTTCAGTGCGGCGACCTCCGCAGTCAGTGCGGCAGAGGCCAACAGCGAAGCCTGCATACGCATATAGACATACTTATATTAGACTCCTGCGATATTGTTTGATCCTCTGTTCGGCTTTTCTTTTTGAACACCGAACAGAGCATCAGGGGCTACTATCTATGTGGTAATATTTTTCCTATATTTCAAAAACTTACCTCAAAGCCTGTTAGAAGGCTAGCACAGGCTTCAGTCAGTCTGCTCTTGGCGGACTGAACCTTCTGGACCACCGCACTCATAATAGTGCAGTGCTCTTCGTCAAGGGAATCGCTGCGAAGCGCTCCCAGCAGATTGTCCGGTGCCTCTGGATGGACAGGGGTCACCGGCACAGGCGTCTAGCCCCTTTTGGAAGGAGGCCGCCTACCTGAGTCCGAAACCATTCTAGGTTCCGGCGTGGTGTTCGGCTGAGGGCCGAACTCGGAGCCCTCAGGAGCCTTGCTCCCTCTGCTCCCAGAATCCGGGAGGTCGCCTCGAGGCACCTCCGGGACTGTCTCCCCTCGACCTGGTGCCTCTTGAGACAATACCTCGGCGTTGTCCGTAGGGCTAGGGGAGGTGGCGGCCGGAAGTGGATCGCTATCCATATCCGACGAGCCCAGGGAGCCGTCCGACGATACGTTGATACGGGCTCGTGGCGGTCTGCATAATCATAATTCGGTGTTAGGAGAAGCAATGCGACAAAGGTATGCTATGAATTACTCTGGCATCTGAATACTTACGACCTCGCCAGGGGCTTGGCCCCGAGCAGCCACTCGTCTTCGCCTTCGGCGGCGGTGGTGGAGTAGTCCGGAAGGAGAGTCCTTCCCTTCTTGGACCCTTCGCCCCCCGGTTGGGGCGGCCTTCCTTTTCTTGTCTCCCCCAACTAAAGGGGGAGCATATTCTTCTTCTTCCTCGTCTTCGGGGGAGGAGTGTGTCGCAGAGTTATCGGACGATGAGTCCGATAACTCCTGGCGTCGGGAACTCTTTCGGGTTCCCTTGGCCTTCTTGGTCTTCTCTGGCACCTTATAAGGGGCCGGAGTGAGGATCTCCGTAAGGAGAGCATCCATAGTGTCTTCGGGCAGAGGGGCCGGACAGTTAATCTGCCCCGACGGCTCCACCCAGTCCTGTCAAAGGCATGGAGATCAGACCCCGCACATGATTAAGCTAGGGGAAATAAAATATCCTACCGGATGTATAGAACTCACCGAATGCGCTCGGCGCTTCGCGCTTAGCCTGCGGTCCTCGGTGAGGGAGGGAGGGACCTCGGCGCCCTTGAACAGCACCTTCCAGACATCCTTGTCCGTCGTGTCGAAGAGCTTGCTCAGAGTCTGGTGGTGGGCCGGGTCAAACTCCCACAAGTTGAAATCCCGTTGTTAACACGGGAGGATCCGACGGATGAGCATGACCTAGACTATGTTGACAAGATTGAGCTTCTTGCTTGCCATATTCTGGATACATTTCTGGAGTCCGTCCAGCTCCACCGATGAACCCCAGGTACGATATGCGCTGCTGACCAAAGGCACATTTGCTCATCTTCACTTTCCATTGGTCACGCCGGAGCAGACTGAACACCTGCTGCAGATGTTGAACATGATCTTGTAGGGTCTTGCTGAAGACAAGAATGTCGTCGAAAATCGCCAGCACACACTCTCTGATAAGAGGATGTAAGGTTTCTATCATCCCCCCATTAAAGGTGCCCGGAGCTCCAGCCAACCCGAACGAGACGACCAAGAACTCGACATGACATGCATGGGTTTGAAAGGCCGTCTTGTACTCCTCCCCCTCTGCCAGGCGAATCTGGTGGTAGCCTGCACATAAATCCAGTTTTGAGAACCATCGAGCACCATGCAGCTCGTCCAATAGCTCCTCAATCACCGACACCGGGTACTTGCCCACCATTGTCATAGCATTCAAGTGGCGGTAATCGATGCAAAGCCGCCATGTTCCATCCTTCTTCTTGACCAGAATCACCGGTGACGAAAAGGGACTATGACTCTTCTGAATGACGCCTTGATCCAACAGCTCTTTAACTTGCTTCTCAATCTCTGACTTGTGCTCTGGTTTGTAACGGTAAGGCCTCAGATTCACCGATTGCGCTCCTGGCATGAGTGGAATGCGGTGATCACACGCGCGCCTTGGCGGTAAACCTTTGGGTTCCTCAAAGATGTCCTTGAGTTGATCAATCACCGCCTGGATGTTGCCTGGGGTTGGGTGAAGATCTCATCTGACTCGCAAACCTAGTACAGCTGCATGACCTGTGCCACCTCTCCCTGACGTTGCATGCATTGTAGTTGCAGACTGTTGATCTCCGTGCAACTCGTAACCCCCTCAATCTGGCCCTGAAGGTGCACTGTCCCTGTCGGAGTGGTGATCCCGAGATGCTTGCCGCGCCAATCCACATTCATGGGGCTGTGATCTTCGAGCCAGTCCATGCCCAAAATGGCATCATAAACCCCCAACGGAAGGATTTTCATGTCCATGCTGAACTCCTGCTCCTGAATGGACCAGCGGCACTTGGGTATGTGAGACACACAGTAGAGCTCCCCCCATCAGCCACCTTGACTCGACAAGGACGGTTGAGTTGTACAACTCCTGACAGCGAGGCTTCCAATTGCGCGTCGATGAAGGAGGTTGAACTGCCGGAATCCACCAAGAGGAGAATAGCGCGGCCTTGGAGCCACACTTGGAGTTTAACGGCTTTTGGAGGAGTGCCACCCATGAGAGCTTGCCGTGAAATTGCCATCACCATTTCGGTTGGGGCGTTTGGAAGCTCCTCGCTCCCTTCCATGCCGAAGAGCTCCAGCAGCTCTTCAACGACATGAAGCTGCATGCTCGTGGGGCAAGTGTGGTCCTGTCCCCATCACTCGCCACACTTGAAACAAAGGCCACGTGCTTGCCGGTACTCGCGCAACACCTTGATCTTGGAGTTGTCACCGCGGTTGGTGTCGTTGGTCCGGCGCTCGGATGCCGCCGGTGTCGTAGGAGGCCGCCCTTGTGGAGGAGGAGGCGGGAGCGGCATGGGCATCCCCACGTGCGCCCGCGTCGCCAGGTCCGCCGCCCGAGCCATGGTGGGTTGACGAGGCCGCTCCCAGGTGCCGCCGTACGCCACTTCCTCTTGCAGTAGTGCTAGTGCACACGCCGTGTCCAGATCAGGCGGTCGTTGCACCAGCATAATCGCCCGTATGTCCGCCCGAAGCCCCTCCACAAAACGAGTGAGGTAGTAATAAGGATGAATTGAGTTAGAGTAAGCAGACAAATGACTGATAATTTGCTCAAAATCGTTCCATGTAATCTGCCACAGTTCTTGTTTGTGCCAGCGTGTAAAATTGGCGGATGAGGAGTTGATGGCGATCTCGGCCAAAACGGGTGCACAACAAGGAAGAGAACGATTCCTAGTCAAATTCAGAGAGTTTCTTCTGAATCGACTACAACCACACTGCGGCCGTGGCCGAGAAGTTGAGCCTGGCCATGGGAACCCATAATTTCTCCTGAATCATGAACATGTGAAAGTACTGCTCGCACAACGTCTTCCAGAGACGTGGGTTCTCGCCAGAAAATTGGGGTAACATAATGGATGCGTGCGTCTGGCCGATCCCCGCAAGCAACTGGCTCGCATGTGCATAAGGAGATGGCAGAGGTGCGGGAGACAGGGGGCGAACTGACCGTTGGCCGGGGTGGACACCGACGCGAACGTTGGTGCCAGACCCCGCGGTAGGATGTCGATGCCGTGGCCGATCGGCCCTGATGCGACGCCGCCCTCCGGACCCTTGTTGCCGTCCGTCGGGTTGCGCAGGGGAATGAGTGTCGGAGCAGCCTTGGGCGCGGGCGCTTGCTCCTCCTCTGCCGCGGGTCGCCCTTGTTGGAGTTCGGCGACTGTGGTGGAGAGCCGGTCGACACGCCGTTCCAGCTCCGGGTGCCAGGCGACCAGATCCTCCAATTTGGCTGCCGTCGAACGGATATCCGCGTGGATTCCGTCCAGCGAGGAAGTCAGCCTCTCGAAATATTCCTTGAAGGCGGGATCCATGGCACTGATTCGATCTCTGATCGATTTTTGCCGCCGCGTATCGATGAGGTGCGCCAGCCCCAAATCCAAGACTCTGATACCAGATGTTAACACCCAGGTAATATATCACACGATCTATTGCACTTGCTCACAAATTCGAGTATCTGGTAGCGATTACAAGGAGTGGTACACGAATGGAAAGGGGATCGGGAGAGGAACAGGAAGCCGCCGCCGCCGGGTGCCGTGATCCACTGGATGGTTTAGCCTTCTGTGTGTGTGCCTTCAAGTAGTTGGTGCCTCCACTCGCTCACACCCACTCTAGGCCTTGGTTTCGCGGGTTGGGCTTCCTTCGCCTTGCTGGCCGGCCCACGCCCGAGGCCGTATACTTGACGACGGGAGGACAAGGAGTGGTACTGGGCTTGACACTGGAGAACACTGGCGGAGCTGTGTGTTGTTTGTGTGGTCAGTTGAAAACACAAAAATGAAGCACCATAGATGCTAGCTATTAATAAGTACTTCTGACCTCATTAGTAGCAGTTAATGACCTCACTAGTAATGCATGTCTACAGACTATGCTCATGTACAATGGTGTCATCTGGATCGACACGGTCTAGCAAACATAATTTTTCCCTGATTTCTGCTATACTTTGTTTGCAAAATCTATTAAAATACTATATTGCAAAAGCATTTTTGAGATTCTGGAAAAATGAGTGCTGACAATGCTATCATCCGGAACTAACACTGCTTATTCTATATAATTTTATTCACTAAAATGTAGCACAATAATTGTGCAAAATCTCACTAAAATTTTATGTGAAAACATTATCCGGGACAGAAACAGTATAACCCAAAAATATTATAATAACATCCTTGAGACACGTCGGCTCATATAATTTTCTAAAGTAGAGTAAGTATTAACAAAACAAATCATTATCTAAAGTTAATGAATTGGAAGTATTAAACTTTACTGAGTTTGGGAAAGAGCATCAACAAATCGTCTTTGGAACCTCCGTGCTCATTAACCTCTATTGAGCAGTTCGTTTGGAACATTCTGATGATCGCAATTCGCAATGCTTGCAGCTTCAACAAGGAACAACTTAAATAGGCATCATGATAGTGAGGCGTCGAATCTTTGCAGACTTACAGGATTAGCTGCACAAAGTAAATATTCCTGTCAGTATGTGTCCTCAAATTAACAACCCAGCAATTTGTTAGAGCTGCACACTGCTAACTTTAGACTCGAGGCACATTGGAAACCCTGCTTTCACTGAAGTTCAACTTAACAGGTTACATAGTTCTAGCTTAAAAGGTACCACATCAAAACATCACAGCACAAACTACAGATCTTCATGATGATTGTCGCGGCGGCAGCGTATCTTCATGATTATGGCTTCGAAAGTTGCTTTTCTGTTGAGTTGGTGTCAATCGAGATTGGGATTTGTCACTTCGTGTATCAGAGAAGTATCTCTAGGCCCCCTCGGTAATACACATCACAAGAAGCTTGCAAGCAAAGTGACTAAGGAGTTACTTGCAATATGATGTATTACAGAACGAGTAAAAAGACTTGCCGGTAACGAGATTGAACTAGGTATAGAGATACCGACGATCGAATCTCGGGCAAGTAACATACCAACAAACAAAGGGAATTACGTATGTTGTCATAAAGGTTCAACCGATAAAAGATCTTTGTGGAATATGTAGGAATGAATATGGGCATCCAGGTCCCGCTATTGGTTATTGACTGAAGAGGTGTCTCAGTCATGACTACATAATTCTCGAACCCATAGGGTCACACGCTTAACATTCGTTGACGCTAGAGTTGTATTGGGATATTTTATGAGTGGTAACCAAATATTGTTCGGACTCCCGGATGAGATCCCGGATGTCACGAGGAGTGTCGGAATGGTTGTTAGGTAAAGATTCATATATGGGAAGTCATATTTTGGCACTAGTAGAAAAAAGCCCATTAGTCCCGGTTCTAGAGGGCCTTTAGTCCCGGACTACAGGGTCGGTACTAAAGTCCCCCCCCCCCTTTAGTCCCGTAAAAAAAGCCCATTAGTCCCGGTTCCAGAGGCCTTTAGTCCCGGACTACAGAGTCGATACTAAAGTCCCCCCCCCTTTAGTCGACTAAAGGCCCTCCACGCGGCCGCTGTCTGGAGCTCCACCTTTAGTCCCGATTGGTAACACCAACCGAGACTAAAGGAAATTGTACAAAATTTTTATTTTTCCGATTTTCAATTTTCTGAATTATTTTATAATTTAATCTCTAATCACTCCTCATCACTGCTCAATTTAACCTCTAATCTATAATCACCTCTTGTCATTTCAAATCATCTAAATTCCCGACCAGTCACCCATCCTCTCACTACTCCAGCCTGAGCACGCTTAACTTCTGGGTTCTATTCCCCCTCCTTTCCAAGTCTGCACTTGTTTTGCTGACAATAGTAAGATGTCAATCCTATTAAGCCTCGGGAGTTTAGCTTGAGCATGAAGTCAAACGTTTGACTGTTCAAGTTTGACACTATTATTCTGAAAAACAATAATTATTTAGTAACACTAATATTTCTTGAATAAGTAGTTTGACCACAGTTTGACCAGATTTTAACAAAATTCAAAAAAAAAAAGAAATAATTATTTAGTAACACTAATATTCTTGAATAATTATTTAGTAACACTAATACTTCTTGAATAAGTAGTTTGACCTGATTTAACCAAAATTTTAAAAAACTGAAATTTGAGCATATCTTTTTCCTTTAAGAATTTGAGGATTCTAAAAATTTGCAAACAGGCCGTAGGCCGTCAAAATCGGATGCGGATTTTCGTGCTGAACATTTTGATATATTATATGTTTTTCCAACATCGTATGCAAAAGTTATAGTCGTTTTACTTTTTCATAACACTTTTTTGCAAAACATGTCCAAAAAGTTTTTTAATTTTCCTAACTAGTAGATGTAGTAATATAACTACATCTCGAAGGATTCTATTTTTTGAAGTTTTTATCATTTTTTTTTTCAAAACTGAAATGGCGATACACGCTGGGGGAGGGGGTAGAGTTTGAGAAATGGGCCTTTTAGGCCCGGTTTGAGACACGAACCGGGACTAAAGGGCATCGCACGCTTTAGTCTCGGTTCGTATCTCAAACCAGGACTAAAGGGTGCGATGCCCCTTAGTCCCGGTTCGTGTATCAAACCGGGACTAAAGGGTCCATTTGAACCGGGACTAACGCCTTTAGCCGCTCGAACCAGGACTAATGCTCACATTAGTCCTGGTTCATAATGCAACCGGGACTAATGTGTATATTGCGCTGGGACCAAAGCCCTGTTTTCTACTAATGTGGGTTCCGGAAAAAGGTGCAGTTTTTTCGGTATTGTACCGGGAAGCTTCCAAAAGGTTTCGGAGGATTCCGGAGGGGTCCGAAAGTCCGCAAGTGGGTTCTCCATGACCCAAGGGCTAGCATGGTCTGTGGGGAGGCACCCTGGCTTTATTGGGCAAAGCACACCAAGTCCTTAAAAGCCCATGTGGCTAGTGAAGGCAAAAAAGGAAGGAGTCCTAGTAGGAATATGATTGGACTTGGAGTACAAGTCCTCTCCCCCTTAGGTGCGTCCTAGGGCTTGGAAGGGCTGCTTCCCACGCCCTCCACCTATATATAGAGGGGAGGGGTTCCCCAAAAGGATACACCAAGCCCTTGACGCCCCTCTATCTCTCCTATTACTCCGTACTTCCACCGCCTTGTCTCGACGACGCTTAGCGAAGCGCTGAGGTACTCCACCACCACCACCACCATCACGACATCGTGTCGGTTGTGATTCCATCTACTTCTCCTCTCCTGCTTGCTGGATCAAGAAGGAGGAGACATCATCGAGCCGCACGTGTGCTAAACTTGGAGGTGCCGTCCGTTTGGCACTAGATTGGTTGGATCGTGATCGGATCGCGAAGAGTACGACTACATCAACCACATGATAAATGATTCTGCTTAGCAATCTACAAGGGTATGTAGATGATATCCCTCTCTCGTAGCTATGCATCTCCATGGATATATCTTGCATGTGCGTAGATTTTTTTTTCCATGTAATGTTTCGCAACAATTTCAGGCCACCAACGCAAGTTCCCAAGGCGAAAACAGGCGAGACCGTTTTTGTGTTGTGTCTGCTGCCTTGGAGAAGAGAAATGCACTGAACTTGTAACCACCACCTAAAAGAATGCCTTAGCATAGCCTCACTCCCCGTATAAATTAATACTCGTACGTCATAGAATTGCATGCCGCACATTATGGAGTCGTCGTGTTAATGTAGTACATTAGCACTTCATGTGTGTGTGTGTGTGTGTGTAGTATTAGATCTTGACTGTGCAAGAATGACATGTTGAGCAGATATTGTTTTGTGAAGATTGTGGTGTTGAGTTCTGTGAATATTGTGGTGTTGAGGAGACGATTGAACAGTGCACTTTTCCCTTGCACCCAGGCCAAGCTGTTCTGGTCTGAACTTCGTTGCTTCCTTCCTGTCAAAATCCTTTTTCTTCATCCGGATTCAAGGGCTGTAGATATTGTTGATGGCAAACAAGTTTCAGAACTGCATGCTGCTATCATTATGTGTGGGTGCTGGATGATTTGGACTGAAAGAAGCAATAGGATACATGGAGAGCAGTTGGGCCATTGCTACCATCCACGATCTAGATGCACTAGTGGGCTCGGCATGAGAGCCGAGAGAGAAATCGGTCTGGATAACCCTGAGATCACTTTGTTTGAAATATGCCCTAGAGGCAATAATAAAATGGTTATTATTGTATTTGCTTGTTCATGATAATTGTCTATTGTTCATGCTATAATTGTATTAACCGGAAACCGTAATACATGTGTGAATACATAGACCACAATATGTCCCTAGTAAGCCTCTAGTTGACTAGCTCGTTGATCAATAGATGGTCATGGTTTCCCGACCATGGACATTGGATGTCATTGATAACGGGATCACATCATTAGGAGAATGATGTGATGGCCAAGACCCAATCCTAAGCCTAGCACAAGATCGTATAGTTTGTCTGCTAAAGCTTTTCTAATGTCAAGTATCATTTCCTTAGACCATGAGATTGTGCAACTCCCGGATACCGTAGGAATTCTTTGGGTGTACCAAACAGCACAACGTAACTGGGTGGCTATAAAGGTGCACTGCAGGTATCTCCGAAAGTGTCTGTTGGGTTGGCACGAATCGAGACTAGGATTTGTCACTCCGTGTAAACGGAGAGGTATCTCTGGGCCCACTCGGTAGGACATCATCATAATGTGCACAATGTGACCAAGGAGTTGATCATGGGATGATGTGTTATGGAACGAGTAAAGAGACTTGCCGGTAATGAGATTGAACAAGGTATCAGGATACCGACGATCGAATCTCGGGCAAGTACTATGCCGGTAGACAAAGGGAATTGTATACGGGATTGACTAAATCTTGACATCGTGGTTCATCTGATGAGATCATCGTGGAACATGTGGGAGCCAACATGGGTATCCAGATCCCACTATTGGTTATTGACCAGAGAGATGTCTCGGTCATGTCTGCATTATTTCCGAGCCCGTAAGGTCTACAGACTTAAGGTTCGATGACGCTAGGGTTATAGGGAAAGTATGTACGCGGTTACCGAATGTTGTTCGGAGTCCCGGATGATATCCCAGATGTCATGAGGAGTTCCGGAATGGTCCGGAGGTAAAGATTTATATATGGGAAATCCCGTTTTGGTCACCGGAAAAGTTTCGGGTGCTATCGGCAACGTACCGGGACCACCGGGAGGGTCCCGGGGGATCCACCAGATGGGGCCACCAGCCCCAGAAGGCTACATGGGCCAAGTGTGGGAGGGGACCAGCCCCAGGTGGGCTGGTGCTCCCCCCACCAAGACCCAAGGCGCATGGAGAGTGGGAAGGGGGCAAACCCTAGGTCTAGATGGGCCTTAAGGCCCACCCTGGGGCGCCCCCCTCTCTTCCCCCCTTGGCCGCACCATAGATGGGTTTTGGGGGCTGCCGCCACCCCTAGGGATGGAACCCTAGATGGGGGCGCAGCCCCTCCCCTTCCCCTATATATACTTGAGGTATGGGGTTGCCCAACAGATGATTTAGATTTCCCTCTTGGCGCAGCCCTACCTCTCTCCCTCCTCGTCTCTCGTAGTGCTTGACGAAGCCCTGCTGGAGTCCCGCGCTCCTCCACCATCACCATGCCGTCGTGCTGCTGCTGGACGGAGTCTTCCCCAGCCTCTCCATCTCTCCTTGCTGGATCAAGACGCGGGAGACGTCACCGGGCTGTACGTGTGTTGAAAGCAGAGGCGCCGTTGTTCGGTGCTCAGATCGGAATCGACCGCAACCTAAATCGCTGCGTGTATGACTCCACCAACCGCGTTCTTGCAACGCTTCCGCTTAGCAATCTACAAGGGTATGTAGATGCACTCCCCTTCCCCTTGTTGCTAGATTACTCCATAGATTGATCTTGGTGATGCGTAGAAAATTTTAAATTTCTGCTACGATCCCCAACAGTGGCATCATGAGCTAGGTCTATGCGTAGTTTCTATGCACGAGTAGAACACAAAGTAGTTGTGGGCAATGATTTGTTCAATTTGCTTTCTGTTACTAGTCTTATCTTGATTCGGCGGCATTGTGGGATGAAGCGGCCCGGACCGACCTTACACGTACTCTTACGTGAGACAGGTTCCACCGACTAAGATGCACTAGTTGCATAAGGTGGCTAGTGGGTGTTTGTCTCTCCCACTTTAGTTGGATCGGATTCGATGAAAAGGGTCCTTATGAAGGGTAAATAGCAATTGGCATATCACCGTTGTGGTTTTGCGTAGGTAAGAAACGTTCTTGCTAGAAACCCATAGCAGCCACGTAAAACATGCAACAACAATTAGAGGACGTCTAACTTGTTTTTGCAGGGTATGCTATGTGATGTGATATGGCCAAAAGGATGTGATGAATGATATATGTGATATATGAGATTTATCATGTTCTTGTAATAGGAATCACGACTTGCATGTCGATGAGTATGACAACCGGCAAGAGCCATAGGAGTTGTCTTAATTTATTTATGACCCATAATTACTTTACTTTATTGCTAACCGTTAGCCATAGTAGTAGAAGTAATAGTTGGCGAGGCAACTTCATGAAGACACGATGATGGAGATCATGATGATGGAGATCATGGTGTCATGCCGGTGATGATGGTGTGCATGCCGTGCCTCGAAGATGGAGATCAAAGGCGCAAGATGATATTGGCCATATCATGTCACTTTATGATTTGCATGTGATATTTGTCATGTTTACATCTTATTTGCTTAGAACGACGGTAGAATAAATAAGATGATCCCTCTCAATAATTTCAAGAAAGTGTTCCCCCTAACTCTGCACCGTTGCTAAGGTCCGTTGTTCCGAAGCACCACGTCATGATCGGGTGTGATAGGTTCTAACGTTCGCATACAATGGGTGTAAGCCAGAATTACACACACAATACACTTAGGTTAACTTGACGAGCCTAGCATGTACAGACATGGCCTCGGAACACGGAAGACCGAAAGGTCGAACATGAGTCATATAGTGGATATGATCAACATGAAGATGTTCATCGATGATGACTAGTTCGTCTTCACGTGATGATCGGACACGACCTAGTTGACTCGGATCATGTATCACTTAGATGACTAGAGGGATGTGAGGGAGTCCTGGATTAGGGGGTGTCCGGATGGCCGGACTATACCTTCAGCCGGACTCCTGGACTATGAAGATACAAGATTGAAGACTCCGTCCCGTGTCCGGAAGGGACTTTCCTTGGTGTGGAAGGCAAGTTTGGCGATACGGATATGAAGATCTCCTACCATTGTAACCGACTTTGTGTAACCCTAACCCTCTCCGGTGTCTATATAAACCGAAGGATTTTAGTCCGTACGAAAACGTACACATCAACAATCATACCATAGGCTAGCTTCTAGGGTTTAGCCTCTTTGATCTCGTGGTGGATCTACTCTTGTACTACCCATATCATCAATATTAATCAAGCAGGATGTAGGGTTTTACCTCCATCGAGAGGGCCTGAACCTGGGTAAAACTTCGTGTCCCTTGCCTCCTATTACCATCCGGCCTAGACGCACAGTTCAGGACCCCCTACCCGAGATCCGCCGGTTTTGACACCGACATTGGTGCTTTCATTGAGAGTTCCTCTGTGTCGTCACCGTCAGGCTCGATGGCTCCTACGATCATCAATAGCGATGCAGTCCAGGGTGAGACCTTCCTCCCCGGACAGATCTTTGTCTTCGGCGGCTTCGCACTGCTGGCCAATTCGCTTGGCCGTCCGGAGCAGATCGAATGCTACGCCCCTGGCTGTCAGGTCAGATTTGGAAGTTTAAACTACACGCCTGACATCCGCGGGGACTTGATCTTCGACGGATTCAAGCCACTGCCAAGAGCGCCGCACTATCACGACGAGCATGATCTAGCTCTGCCGCCGAACAGTGCCCTGGAGGCCGCACCCGCATCGGCTCCGACCCTTAATTCGGAGCCAACTGCGCCGATCGAGGATGGGCGGTTGGACGCCACCTCGGGGGCTGCGACCCCAACGGCGATTGAGCCAAACACCAGCTCCGTACTCTGCGAGACTCGTGACTCCAAGGAGCCAGACTCCGCTCCGGAGTCCAAACCCTCCGCACCCCTGCCGATCGAATCTGATTGGGCGCCGATCATGGAGTTCACTGTCGCGGACATCTTTTAGCACTCGCCTTTCGGCGATATCCTGAAGTCACTGAAGTCTCTCTCTTTATCAGGAGATCCCTGGCCGGACTACGGTCAGCAAGGTTGGGGTACGGACGATGAAGAAATTCAAAGCCCACCCACCACCCACTTTGTAGCCACTGTCGACGACTTAACCGACATGCTCGAGTTCGACTCCGAAGACATCGACGGTATGGACGCTGATGAAGGAGATGATGAAGAACCAGCGCCTACTAGGCCCTGGAAAGCCACCTCATCATATGACATATACATGGTGGACACCCCAAAAGAGGGAGATGGCGATGGAACAGCGGAGGATGACCCCTCCAAGAAACAGCCTAAGCGCCGGCGTCAGCGGCGCCGCTCAAAATCCCGCCAAAACAAATACGGTGATTCCAGCACGTGAGATAATAATACTCCGGAAAGCGCCGAAGAAAACCCCCTCCAGCAAGATTTAGCATAGGAGGATGGAGAAACCAGCCCTCATGAGAGAGCGGCAGACAGAGAGGTCGAGGACGATAATTATATGCCTCCCTCCGAAGACGAGGCAAGCCTCGACGACGACGAATTTGTCGTGCCAGAGGATCCCGTCGAGCAAGAGCGTTTTCAACGCAGGCTTATGGCTACGGCAACAAGCCTCAAGAAAAAATAGCAACATCTTAGAGATGATCAAGATTTGCTAGTCGACAGATGGACTGAAGTCCTTGCGGCCGAAGAGCATAAACTCGAATGCCCCTCCAAGAGCTACCCAAAGTGCAGGTTGCTACCCTGATTAGAGGAGGAAGCACTTGATGCGGCCGACCGGCCACCTCGTGGCCGCGACAGAGAGGCCTCTCGGCCCTCCACTCAAGCAGCACCCCATACCAAGGCACGGGAATATGCACTGGACTTACGAGACATGTTGGAGGACAAGGAAAGGCAAACAAGATCGATCTATAGATCGTGTGGGCGCCCCACAGCTCGAGACGGTAACCGTCACGCCGGCCACAAATTCGGCAGGGCCGAACACAGTAGACAAGGCTCATTGGAGCTACGTCATGATATAGCCCAGTACAGAGGCGCCGCACACCCACTATGCTTTACAAACGAAATAATGGATCATCAAATCCCCGAGGGTTTCAAACCCGTAAACATCGAATCATATGATGGCACAACAGATCCTGCGGTATGGATCGAGGATTATCTCCTTCATATCCACATGGCCCGCGGCGATGATTTCCACTCCATCAAATACCTCCCACTCAAGCTTAAAGGACCAGCTCGGCATTGGCTTAACATCTTGCCAACAGGATCAATCAGTTGTTGGGAGGACCTGGAAGCCGCATTCCTCGACAATTTCCAGGGCACTTATGTGCGACCCCCAGACGCCGATGACCTAAGTCACGTAATTCAACAACCAGAGGAATCGGCCAGGCAATTTTGGACACGATTCCTAACAAAGAAAAATCAAATAGTCGAATGTCCGGACGCTGAGGCCCTAGCAGCCTTCAAGCACAATATCCGTGATGAGTGGCTGGCCCGGCACCTTGGACAGGAAAAGCCGAAATCTATGATAGCTGGCTTGCTCGTAGCAACAATATGACCAAGAACCCTGGTAATTCGGACACCAGGGACAGTAGTGGCAGGTCGCGTCGTAATAAGTAGAAGCGTCGCATTAACGGTGACAATGCGGAGGATACGGCAGTTAATGCCGGATTCAGAGGCTCTAAATCCGGTCAGCGGAAAAAGCCATTCAAAAGAAATCCTAGGGGCCCGCCCAGTTTGGACCGAATACTCGACCGCTTGTGCCAGATACATGGCACCCCCGAAAAGCCGGCCAATCACACCAACAGGGATTGTTGGGTGTTCAAGCAGGCAGGCAAGTTAAACGCCGACAATGAAGACAAGGGGCTGCATAGCGATGACGAAGAGGAGCCCCGGCCGCCAAACAACAGTGGACAGAAGGGTTATCCCCACAAGTGCGGACGGTGAACATGATATACGCAACCCACGTCCCCAAAAGGGAGCGGAAGCGCGCGTTAAGGGACGTATACGCGGTAGAGCCAGTCGCCCCAAAGTTCAACCCATGGTCCTCCTGCCCGATCACCTTTGATCGAAGGGACCATCCCACTAGCATCCGTCATGGCAGATTCGCCGCATTGGTTCTAGACCCAATTATTGACGGATTTCATCTCACTAGAGTCCTTATGGACGGCGGCAGCAGCCTGAACCTGCTTTACTAGGATACAGTGCGGAAAGTGGGCATAGATCCCTCGAGGATTAAGCCCACCAAAACAACCTTTAAAGGTGTAATACCAGGTGTAGAGGCCAACTGTACAGGCTCAGTCACACTTGAAGTGGTCTTCGGATCTCCGGATAATTTCTAAAGCGAGGAGTTAATCTTCGACATAGTCCCGTTTCACAGTGGTTATCACACACTGCTCGGGCGAACCGCATTCGCTAAGTTCAACGCGGTACCGCACTACGCATACCTTAAGCTCAAGATGCCAGGCCCTCGAGTAGTAATTACGTTCAATGGAAACACCGAACCCTCCCTCCGAACGGAGGAGCACACGGCGGCCCTTGCAACGGAAGTACAAAGCAGCCTCTCCAGGCAGTTCTCCAGTCCGGCCACTAAACGACCGGACACCGTCAAGCGCGCCCGGAGTAACCTACAACAAGACCGCCTGGCACGATCCGAGTAGGTGTAGCAATGCGGCCCCAACCCCAACCCTCGCAAAAAGGCGACACCAGTACTTCGCGTACATAACTACGCTCTAGATATACCATGGGTACAGGGGGAAGGGCACCATCACGGCACGCCCAAAACACGGCTTAAACTGTACCAGGGGCTGCCGATTTTTTAATTTTCTCTTACTTTCAGGACTCCATCCTTCGGAAGGCCTGTTCGGCAGTTCAATTGCCGCACAAACAATGCAAGAACCAGGGAAGTAGACAAGACACGCCACATTACAGAACTCCCAGGTGGTCTCTATCACGAGCAGTATACCTGTTCTGCATACTATTCCGCAGCTTGCCCCTGGAATGGACATGTTAACTAGTCCAACCTTCCACTTATCGCATTATTTGTATCGTTCTGCTTTGATCGCAGCCCTTTTTAATAAATAATGCATAGCTTTCGTCTATTTTTGCATTACCTTTTTTCTTCATATATGTTCCTTAACGACATGTTGCACCCGTACACGTTGGTACGGCCAAAATACGCCAGGGGCTTTAGTACCCCTCAATATGGTGTGAGAAGTCCGAATACTTTAACAAGTGCGGCACCCCGAACTTATAGCATTATATGCATCGGCTTCGAATCATGTCTTGGGTCAATAGTTGGGTTTGCCCGGCTCCTATGTTTTGGTGCCTTATGTTCCTCTATATATCGGCTAAGGTAGCACTAGGAGAACCACTGCGATTGTGCCCTAGTTGAGCTGGGTTGAGCACCTCAGTGGAGAAAGCTAAAACTGACTGTCATGATGAAGCGAGAGCTGGTCGCTGTTCGAGAGGTTTTTCGAGTCCCTAAAGACTTATGCCGCTTAGGGCGAGGAGCCGGCTCTGTCCGGCCAAGGCATGGATAGCGCCCCGAACTCGGTCTTCCGAATACCAGGGGCTTCGCCGAAATTTAAAATTATAGAATTCTATGGCTAAGTGAGAGTGTTCACGCATTATAGTCCGATTGCCTTGTTTGTTGGGCTGAGCGCCTCCCTCGAAGGACCCAAACATGGGAAAAAGAGCGCTCAGGTTTATCCCCGAACACCCCAGCACTAGCGGCACGAGGGCAGAAGCCGACGACTCGCCATCTCTCAGAATTGATAAACAGCCGCACAGAAGGTAATATTTTAAATTCCAACAGCATTGCTTAGCGCATATAAACAAGTTTTCAGCGCACAGGACAAAACAAGCAAGTTTCACTCAAAAATTACATCCCTAGAACATTCATCCGCCACAAGGCAGGCACCCTTCAGAACATCCTTATATTAATCCTCGGGCTTGCGATGCTCTTTCCCCGGCGGTGGCCCGTCCTTCACAAGCTTCTCAGCATCCAGCTTGCCCCAGTGCACCTTAGCACGGGCAAGGGCCCTATGGGTACCTTCAATGCAGACGGAGCGCTTGATGACTTTGAGCCTTGGACAGGCCTCCACCAGCTGCCGCACCAGCCCGAAATAGCTCCCAAGCAAAGCCCCTCCAGGCCATAGCCGAACAATGAGGCCCTTCATGGCCTGTTCGGCCGCCTTGTGGAGCTCGACCAGTTGCCTCAGCTGGTCGCTCAGGGGCATGGGGTGTCCGGCCTCAGCATACTGAGACCAGAACACCTTCTCTGTCGAGCCGCCCTCCTCGGCTCGATAGAATAAAGAGGCATCGGACACACTCCGGGGAAGATCTGCGAACGCTCCTGGAGAGCTCCGGATTCGGGTAAGTAACAAGTAACTCACGTTTATGTGTTTGCTTTGCATAAAGAATGCCTTACCCGCCGCTATCTTCTTCACCTCATCCAACTCCTGGAGGGTCTTCTGGGATTCGACCTTGGCAAACTTGGCATTTTCAATAGCCACCGCGAGCTCGGACGCTCGCGTCTTTGATTCAAGCTCCAAACTCTCATGTTTTTCCATGAGAGCCTGGAGCTCTTGCCGCACCTTGCCAACCTCAGCCTCATACTTCTCCCGCTCGGTGCGCTCCGAGGCCGCCCTCTTCTCGGCCTCGACCAGCGCTTGCTTAAGGGTCGCCACTTCAGACATGGCCCCTACAATAGCCATGATAATCCTGTCATTCTTTGCAATTGCACCTTTTTATATATATTTAAAAACAAGGTATTTCTTACCTTCATTGTCCTCGAGCTGCTTCTTGGCATGCCCGAGCTCTTGCTCGGACCGCTCGAGGTTCTGCTTTAGCATGTCCACTTCCGCAGTCAGTACGGCGGACGCAAGCAGAGAAGCCTGCATATGCATATTGACTCATTTTTGTTAGACTCCTGCGAATTTTATTTGATCCTCTATTCGGCTTTTCTTCCCGAACGCCAAACAGAGCATGAGGGGCTATTGTCTATGCGGTAATATTATTTACACATTCTTTACTTACCTCAAAGCCTGTTAAAAGGCTAGTACAAGCTTCAGTCAGTCCGCTCTTGGCGGACTGAACCTTCTGGACCACCGCACTCATAATAGTGCGGTGCTCCTCGTTGATGGAGGCTCCTTGGAGCGCCTCCAACATATTGTCCGGCACCTCCGGTTGGACGGGGGCCACCGGCACGGTGGACTTGCTCCTCTTGGAAGGAGGTCCTCCACCGGACTCTGGAACCTTTGAAGGTTCCGGAGCGGTGTCCGGCCTAGAGCCGGACTTGGAGCCCTGGGGGGTTTCATCCCCTTTACTCCTGGAGTCCGGGAGGTCGCCTTGCGGCGCCTCCAGGACCACCTCCTCCCGGCTTGGAACCTGTTGGGACAACACTTCGGTGTCGTCTGTAGGGCGGGGGGAGGAAGCCGTCGGAAGCGAGTTCACATCCGACGAGTCCAGTGAGCCGCTCGATGACGCGTCGAGCCGGTCTTTGGGTGGGCTGCATAAACATATTCAACGTAAGCGAAAGCTGCAATAAACGAATACTATGAATTACTTTGGTATCCGGATACTTACGATTTTGCCAGGGGCTTGGCCCTGGGCTGCCACTCCTCTCCGCTGTCGTCGGCTTCGGTGGAGTAGTCCGGAGGAAGGTTTTTCCCCTTCTTGGACCCTCCGGCCTCCCCAGAGAGGGCGGCCTTCCTTTTCTTCTCTCCTCCCGCTAGAGGGGGAGAGGTCTCTTCTTCTTCCTCCTCGTCTTCACGGGAGGAATGCGCCTCGGAACCATTGGATGATGGATCCGACACCTCCTGGCGTCGGGCACTCTCTCGAGTCCCCACGGCCTTTTTTGCGGCCTTCTTCTCCGGCACCACATAGGGTGCCGGAACCGGCAGCTTCGCCAAGCGAGCGTCCGCTGGGCCTTCGGGCAAAGGAGCCGGACAGTTGATCTGTCCGGATGCCACCTGCCAATCCTGTCAAAGGTAAGGGAGCTTAGATCCCGCATGGAGTCAAACTATGAAAAACTGATACCCTGTAAAAGGAAAAAACAGCTTACCGCGAGAGCATGACATTGCGCACTGAATCCGCGATCCTCGGTAGCGGATGCGGGAGCCTCGGCGCCCTTGAAAAGCACCTTCCAGGCATCTTCGTATGTCGTGTCGAAGAGCCTGCTCAGAGTTTGGTGCCGCGCTGGTTCAAACCCCCACAGGCTGAAAGCCCGTTGTTGACATGGGAGGATCAAGCGGATGAGCATAACCTGGACTACGTTGATAAGTTTGAGCTTCTTGTCCACTAGGGTTTGGATGCATGTTTGGAGTCCGGTCAGCTCTCCCTTCTTACCCCACGATAGGACCGTCTCCTTCCAGGAGGTGAGCCGCGTAGGGGGTCCGGATCGAAACTCAGGGGGTGCGACCCATTCGGCGTCGCGTGGCTCGGTGATGTAAAACCACCCCGATTACCACCCCTTTAGGGTCTCCACAAAGGAGCCCTCGAGCCATAGGACGTTGGCCATCTTGCCCACCATGGCGCCTCCGCACTCCGCCTGGTTGCCGCGCACCACCTTCGGCTTGACGTTGAAAGTCTTGAGCCATAGGCCGAAATGGGGGCAGATGCGGAGGAAGGCCTCGCACACGGCGATAAACGCCGAGATGTTGAGGAGGAAGTTCGGGGCCAGATCATGGAAATCCAGGCCGCAGTAGAACATGAGCCCCCGGACAAATGGGTGGAGAGGGAAGCCCAGTCCATGGAGGAAATGGGGGAGGGACACCACCCTCTCATGGGGCCTAGGGGTGGGGATGAACTGCCCCTTTTCGGGTAGCCGGTACGCGATGTTGTTAGACAGGTATCCGGCCTTCCTCAGCTTTTTGATGTGTCCCTCCGTGACGGAGGAGACCATCCACTTGCCTCCCGCTCCGGACATGGCTGGAGAAGGTTGAGGTGGGGAGTGCAGACTTCGGCGCTGGAGCTCGAGTGCGCAAGAATGGATAGGCGAAGGAGGAAGAAGACGTAGGTGAAAAGGTGGATCCTTATCCCCTTATATGGGTGGACACAACTACATGTCCCCACCAGCCTGGTAAAACTCGCTTATCTCCAAGCGCCATAATCAATAGCGCGGTTGGGTTACCCACGCCCGTATTGATGAGAATCCCGGAATAAGGGGACACGATCTTTGTTTTAACAAGACGTGCCAAGGAAACCGCCTCGCATGACGCGCTGAGGTGGTATAATGAAACGACTCAGATAAAGGCTTGGCCGTGGTGTGTCATGCTACAGAATACGTCAGTAGATTAGATTTATGTAAATATTATTCTCTCTATGGCAATATGTGGAAACTTATTTTGCAGAGCCGGACACTATCTTTGTGTTCAAAATCTTCTATGAAGTACTTGGAGGAGGAACCCGCCTTGCAATGCCGAAGACAATCTGCACGCCGGACTCATCGTCATTGAAGCCTGGTTCAGGGGCTACTAAGGGAGTCCTGGATTAGGGGGTGTCCGGATGGCCGGACTATACCTTCAGCCGGACTCCTGGACTATGAAGATACAAGATTGAAGACTCCGTCCCGTGTCTGGAAGGGACTTTCCTTGGTGTGGAAGGCAAGCTTGGCGATACGGATATGAAGATCTCCTACCATTGTAACCGACTTTATGTAACCCTAACCCTCTCCGGTGTCTATATAAACCGGAGGGTTTTAGTCCGTAGGACAACGTACACATCAACAATCATACCATAGGCTAGCTTCTAGGGTTTAGCCCCTTCGATCTCGTGGTGGATCTACTCTTGTACTACCCATATCATCAATATTAATCAAGCAGGACATAGGGTTTTACCTCCATCGAGAGGGCCCGAACCTGGGTAAAACTTCGTGTCCCTTGCCTCCTGTTACCATCCAGCCTAGACGCACAGTTCAGGACACCTACCCGAGATCCACCGGTTTTGACACCGACAGGATGTCTATCTAAGTGGGAGTTCATTGAATAATTTGATTAGATGAACTTAATTATCATGAACATAGTCAAAAGGTCTTTGCAAATTAAGTCGTAGCTCACGCTTTGGTTCTACTGTTTTAGATATGTTCCTAGAGAAAATTTAGTTGAGAGTTGACAGTAGCAATTATGCAGACTGGGTCCATGAACTGAGGATTGTCCTCATTGCTACACAGAAGGGCTATGTCCTTAATGCATCGCTCAGCGTGTTGAACCTCGAGCGTCATCTGTAGATGTTGGGAAACATCTGACATACACGTTTTGATTACTACGTGATAGTTCAGTGCGTAATGCTAACGGTTTAGAATTGTGGCACCAAAGACGTTTTTGAAACGTCGCAGAACATATGAGATGTTCCAAAGACTGAAATTGGAATTTTAGACTAGTGCCCACGTCAAGAGGTATGAGACCTCTGACAAGTTTCTTAAGCCTACAAACTAAGGGAGAAAAACTCAATCGTTGAGCATGTGCTCAGATTGTCTGAGTACTGCAATCGCTTGAATCGAGTGGGAGTTAATCTTCCAGATGAGAAAGTGATGGTTCTCCATAGTGACTGCCACCAAGCTATTGGATCTTCGTGATGAACTATAACATATCAGGGATAGACATGATGGTCCTTGAGCAACTTGCGATGTTTGACACCGCGAAAGTAGAAATCAAGTAGGAGCATCAATTGGTGATGGTTAAAACACTAGTTTCAAGAAGGGCAAGGGAAAGAAGGGATACTTCTTGAGACGGCAAATCAGTTGCTGCTCTAGTGAAGAAACCCAAGGTTGAACCAAACCCGAGACTAAGTGCTTCTATAATGAGGGGAACGGTCACTGAAGCAGAACTACCCTAGATACTTGGTAGATGAGAAGGCTGGCAAGGTCGACAGAAGTATTTTGGATATACGTCATATTATTGTGTACTTTACTAGTACTCCTAGTAGCACCAGGGTAATAAATACCGGTTCGGTTGCTAAGCGTTAGTAACT
Organism: Triticum aestivum; assembly: GCF_018294505.1. Classification (NCBI taxonomy): domain Eukaryota; kingdom Viridiplantae; phylum Streptophyta; class Magnoliopsida; order Poales; family Poaceae; genus Triticum; species Triticum aestivum. The sequence goes on along the minus strand of NC_057794.1, from coordinate 88,336,696 downwards.
CAAAATAAAAGGCTGCGGAGACTAGCTAAAGGTGAGATGACGATATGTGTTGGAAGTGTTTCCAAGGTTGATGTGATCAAACATCGCACGCTCCCTCTACCATCGAGATTGGTGTTAAACCGAAATAATTGTTATTTGGTGTTTGCGTTGAGCATAGACATGATTGGATTATGTTTATCGCCACACGGTTATTCATTTAAGGAGGATAATGGTTACTCTGTTTATTTGAATAATACCTTCAATGGTCTTGCACCTAAAATGAATGGTTTATTGAATTTCGATCGTAGTGATACACATGTTCATGCCAAAAGATATAAGATAGTAATGATAGTACCACGTACTTATGGCACTGCCATTTGAGTCATGTTGGTATAAAACGCATGAATAAGCTCCATGTTGATGGATCTTTGGTCTCACTCGTTGTGAAAAGATTGAGACATGCGGACCATGTCTATTGGTAGATATGCATGAAGAAACTCCATGCAGATGGATCGTTTGGACTCACTTGATTTTGAATCACTTGAGACATGCAAATCATACCACATGGGCAAGATGACTGAAAGGCCTCGTTTTCAGTAAGATGGAACAAGAAAGCAACTTATTGGAAGTAATACATTTTGATGTGTGCAGTCCAATGAGTGTTGAGGCATGCAGTGGATATCGTTATGTTCTTACTTCACAGATGATTCGAGTAGATGCTGAGTATATTTACTTGATGAAACACAAGTCTGAATTATTGAAAGGTTCAAGTAATTTCAGAGTGAAGTTGAAGATCGTCGTGACAAGAGGATAAAATGTCTATGATATGATCATAGAGATGAATATCTGAGTTACGAGTTTGGCACACAATTAAGACATTATGGAAATTGTTTCGCGACTAATACCGCCTGGACCACCATAGTGTGATGGTGTGTCCGAACATCACAACTGCACCCTATTGGATATGGTGCATACCATGATGTCTCTTATCGAATTACCACTATCGTTTATGGGTTAGGTATTAGAGATAACCGCACTCACTATAAATAGGGCACCACACAATTCCGTTGAGATGACACCGTACGAACTATGGTTTAGAAAAACCCTAAGCTGTCGTTTCTTAAAAGTTTGGGGCTGAGATGCTTATGTGAAAAAGTTTCAGGCTGATAAGCTCGAATCCAAAGCGGATAAATGCATCTTCATAGAATACCCAAAACAATTGGGTATACCTCCTATTTCAGATCCGGAAGCAAAAGTGATTGTTTCTAGAAATGGGTCCTTTCTCAAGGAAAAGTTTCTCTCAAAAGAATTGAGTGGGAGGATGGTGGAGACTTGATGAGGTTATTGAACCGTCACTTCAACTAGTGTGGAGCAGGGCACATGAAGTTGTTCCTGTGGCACCTACACCGATTGAAGTGGAAGCTTATGATAGTGATCATGAAGCTTCAGATCAAGTCACTACCAAACCTCATAGGTCGACAAGGATGCATACTACTTCAGAGTGGTACGTAATCCTGTCTTGGAAGTCATGTTGCTAGACAACAATGAACCTATGAGCTATGGAGAAGCGATGGTGGGCCCGGATTCCAACGAATGGCTCGAGGCCATAAAATCTGAGAGAGGATCCATGTGTAAAAACAAAGTATAGACTTTGGAAGAACTACTTGATGGTCGTAAGGCTGTTGGGTGCAGATGGATTTTAAAAGGAAGATGGACAATGATGGTAAATGTCACCATTAAGAAAGCTCGACTTGTCGTTAAGATGTTTTCCGACAAGTTCAAAGGAGTTGACTACGATGAGACTTTCTCACTCGTAGCGATGCTAAGAGTCTGTTGGAATTATGTTAGCAGTTACTGCATTATTTATGAAATCTTGCAGATAGGATGTCAAAACATTGTTTCCTCGACGTTTTTCTTGAGGAAAGGTTGTATGTGATACAACCAGAAGGTTTTGTCAATCCTGAAAGATGCTAACAAATATGCAAAGCTCCAACAATCCTTCTAAGGACTGGAGTAAGAATCTCGGAATTGGAATGTACGCTTTGATGAGATGATCAAAGATTTTGGGTTTATACAAAGTTTATGAGAAACTTGTATTTCCAAAGAAGTGAGTGGGAGCACTATAGAATTTTTGATGAGTATATGTTGTTCACATATTGTTGATCAGAAATGATGTAGAATTTCTAGAAAGCATGCAGGGTTATTTGAAAAGTGTTTTTCAATGGAAACCTGGATTAAGCTACTTGAACATTGAGCATCAAGATCTATAAGGATAGATCAAAATCGCTTAATAGTACTTACAAACGAACACATACCATGACAAAATTTTGAAGGAGTTCAAAAATAGACTGGCAAAGAAGGTGTTCTTGGCTGTGTTATAAGGTATGAGTATTGAGTAAAACTCAAGACCTGACCACAGCAGAAGAGAGAGAAAGGATGAAGGTCGTCTCCTATGCTTTAGACGTAGGCTCTACAGTATGCTATGCTGTGTACCGCACCTGAAGTGTGCCTTGCCATGAGTCAGTCAAGGGGTATAAGAGTGATCCAGGAATGGATCACACAACAATGGTCGAACTTATCCTTAGTAACTAGTGGACTAAAGAATTTTATCGATTATGGAGGTGGTAAAAGAGTTCGTCGTAAAGGGTTACGTTGATGCAAACTTTGACACTACTCCAGATGACTCTGTGTAGTATACCGGATTCGTATAGTAGAACAGTTATTTGGAATAGCTCCAAGTAGCACGTGGTAGTTGCATCTACAAGATGACATAGAGATTTGTAAAGCACACATGGATCTTAAAGGTTCAGACTCATTGACTAATAAACCTCTCTCACAAGCAAGATATGAACAAACCCCATGGGTGTTGGATTCATTGCAATCACATAGTGATGTGAACTAGATTATTGACTCTAGTGCAAGTGGGAGACTATTGGAAATATGCCCTAGAGGCAATAATAAAATGGTTATTATTGTATTTCCTTGTTCATGATAATTGTCTATTGTTCATGCTATAGTTGTATTAACCGGAAACCGTAATACATGTGTGAATACATAGACCACAACATGTCCCTAGTAAGCCTCTAGTTGACTACCTCATTGATCAATAGATGGTCATGGTTACCTGACCATGGACATTGGATGTCATTGATAATGAGATCACATCATTAGGAGAATGATGTGATGGACAATACCCAATCCTAAGCCTAGCACAAGATCGTATAGTTCGTCTGCTAAAGCTTTTCTAATGTCAAGTATCATTTCCTTAGACCATGAGATTGTGCAAATCCCGGATACCATAGGAATGCTTTGGGTGTACCAAACGCCACAACGTAACTGGGTGGCTATAAAGGTGCACTGCGGGTATCTCCGAAAGTGTCTGTTGGGTTGGCACGAATCGAGACTGGGATTTGTCACTCCGTGTAAACGGAGAGGTATCTCTGGGCCCACTCGGTAGGACATCATCATAATGTGCACAATGTGACCAAGGAGTTGATCATGGGATGATGTGTTACAGAACGAGTAAAGAGACTTGCCGGTAGCAAGATTGAACAAGGTATCGGGATACCGACGATCGAATCTTGGGCAAGTACTATGCTGGTAGACAAAGGGAATTGTATACGGGATTGACTGAATCCTTGACATCGTGGTTCATCCGATGAGATCATCGTGGAACATGTGGGAGCCAACATGGGTATCCAGATCCCGCTGTTGGTTATTGACCAGAGAGATGTCTCGGTCATGTCTGCATTATTCCCGAGCCCATAGGGTCTACACACTTAAGGTTCGATGACGGGAGGGTTATAGGGAAAGTATGTACGCGGTTACTGAATGTTGTCCGGAGTCGCGGATGAGATCCCGGACGTCATGAGGAGTTCCGGAATGGTCCGGAGGTAAAGATTTATATATGGGAAGTCCCGTTTTGGTCACCAGAAAAGTTTCAGGTGCTATCGGTGATGTACCGGGACCACCGGGAGGGTCCCGGGGGGTCCACCAGGTGGGGCCACCAGCCCCAGAAGGCTGTGTGGGCCAAGTGTGGGAGGGGACCAGCCCCAGGTGGCCTGGTGTGCCCCCCACCAAGGCCCAAGGCGCATGGAGAGTGGGAAGGGGGCAAACCCTAGGTCCAGATGGGCCTTAAGGCCCACCCTGGGGCGCCCCCCTCTCTTCCCCCCTTGGCCGCACCATAGATGGGTTTTGGGGGCTGCCGCCACCCCTAGGGATGGAACCCTAGATGGGGGCGCAGCCCCTCCCCTTCCCCTATATATACTTGAGGTATCGGCCTGCCCAACAGATGATTTAGATCTCCCTCTTGGCGCAGGCCTACCTCTCTCCCTCCTCGTCTCTCATAGTGCTTGGCGAAGCCCTGCTGGAGTCCCGCACTCCTCCACCATCACCACGCCGTCGTGCTGCTGCTGGACGGAGTCTTCCCCAACCTCTCCCTCTCTCCTTGCTGGATCAAGGCGCGGGAGACGTCACCGGGTTGTATGTGTGTTGAACGCGGAGGCGCCATTGTTCGGTGCTTAGATCGAAATCGACCGCGACCTGAATCGCTGCGTGTACGACTCCACCAATTCCGTTCTTGCAATGCTTCCGCTTAGCGATCTACAAGGGTATGTAGATGCACTCCCCTTCCCCTCGTTGCTAGATTACTCCATAGATTGATCTTGGTGATGCGTAGAAAATTTTAAATTTCTGCTATGATCCCCAACACACTTACATCAAGGTCAATGTTGACGCAAGCAAGATGGCTATGGTAGCATGGGAGTTGTTCCTCGGGACCATATCGAAGTGCTGGTTCGGGCACATGCTATTTGGCATCGATTTGCACAAAATGCTAGCCTTGGTGCTTCGTGATAGCATTCGTCTTGCTCTTGGACATATCAAGATGATCATCAAAACTGATGCTTGAGATGTTGTGTGAATGCTAAATGAGGCAAGTTTTTCAAGAGCAGCCCTGGCATACATATGCTATGAGATTTAGGAGGTAAGCTCCAGTTTTCAATCTTGCTCCATTGCCCATATCAATGGAGAAGCAAATGAAGCGGCAACGGGTGTGCCAAACAAGCTGGTGAGGATCATAGAAGATGTATCTGGATGAATTACGCCCCTGCTTTTCTTCTAGGATGTATTCATACACACTATGATCCTGAGTAATTCAATATAACCTGTTGTTGCACCCCAAAAAAATGTCCGGCCTACTCAGAGCATCCCTTTGTTTTTCATTCAGGTGATGATCTTACGGAGAGGTACCCTTGGAATGCAAAGGCATGCCACATGAAAGAACGGCAAAGAAAGAAGAAATTAAAGAATCACATGCCATACCACTTTGGCGCATAACAGACCGTTGCTCCTTGGGTCCCGAATGTTCATGGTTTTTGAAAAAAAATAAAAAACTTAAAAAAATAATGAATTAAAAAAACCTTATCGAATTTGAAAAAAAGAGTTCACATATCTTTTTAAAAATTAATTGATTTTCAAAATTTTCATTGAATCGGAAAAAATTCATTGAATTTGAAAAAAAGCTCATCAATGTTGGAAAAAAGTTCACAATAAATGAAAAAAGTTCATCAATTTTGTAAAAAGCCATTGAATTTGAAAAAAAGGTTCATCAAATTTGAAAAAAAACTTAATTAAATTTAAAAATTCATAGAGTTTGAAAATAGTTCAATTTGTATTTTTTTAGAAAAACTAAAAAACGTTCATCAATTTTGAGAAAAGGTTCATCGATTCTGAAAAAGGAAAAAAAAGAAAGGAGAGAAAAACACCACACTATGCCCTAGCACATCTAAGCTCCACGACAACGCCCTCGGCAGGGAGCATGACACAAAGCATCATTGCTACCGAGTCCGCAACAAACAAAGATCTTCACCTGGAGCCCTGACATGGAAAAGAGAACCACAAGGGCGTCTTTAGGAAGATAGCGACATCCACCAAGGCACAGAGCTTTGGCTCAGCAGCTCACCCGTGTCACCACGAGGTCAACAGGACAAGCTCGGCGAGGACATATCTCATAGATCCAGATTGGAGCATCACCACTGCAAAGACAGAGAAGACGCCTGAGCCACCCGCCTCTACCCGTCCTGTCGTCACACGACCAAGATGGAGAGTCACCGCCGCTGCAATGTTTACTGCCGAAGAGCCAAACATGTGGACTACCATACGATGTCGCCACCCCGACATCCATGTCCAAGTCATCACCACCCGCCCACATCATGGTGCACCCACCCCAGTAGGGGGATTAAAAGGCATCTCTTTTCACTCCTAGCCCAACATCAGCCACAAAGTCTGGATCAACACCTCCATGTGCCGCAGCGACTTACCCACCGACTGATGCAGCCACCTGTGATGGTCAAACTAGATGGGGGCAAGTGGAGGGGAGAAACGACCCGCCACCGCCTACATTGACCGAACTTTGTTCAGCGGGGGGAGGGGAGGGGAGGCGATGAAGGGGAGGCAAGCGGCAGAAGCTAGAGCGGGCGAGACGAGTTCTCGATCAACTCGGATACCGGACAAAAAATATTTACACTTAAGTTGGTGTTAGAGAAATGGGTACATCGAATGTTTTAGTTCCCGGTGCATATATGAACGTGGCATTCTTTTCTTTGGGGTAGTGGTAGCATTTGTTTTGAGCTCTAAAAAGAGCACATTTGTTTTCACCGCTCATTTAAAAGAAAAGGAAAGACACGGCAACGACATGCACGGGCATCAGCTGTCTAGAAAACTCGAGAAGCGCCGCCGCCGACCCCTGCTCCGGATCCGATCCAGCCCCAACAAACCAACCAGCTCCACTTACCTTTCATATCCTTGTCCCGAAAAAACATACCTTTCATATCCAGCAAGGACAAGGCTCTGCCCGCCGCCACCGCCTCTGCCCTGGCTATAAAGCTCCACCCTTTGGCCGGTCCGCTCCTCCTCTCTCCATCTGGGCCGCGCCTCTCGCCTCCTTCATTCATCCTCCGTTCGGCCGGGCCGCGCCCTTTGGCTGTACCTTCGCATGCTGGTCTCCGTGCTGACCTCCGATTCCAAATCCACCCGCCTGCTCACGCCCTGCTCCCTCTCCGCCTGCGGGTCCGCGCCACTCCCCAAGGATGCGGTCGGTCGCCCGGGCCTTGCCCCACGAGGCTCGGCCAAGTGGCGGGTGACCGGCGACGGGGGCACCAACGTCATGCGCCAGCTGTGCGCGCTCGTCCTCGACTCGTGCCTCTCCTCCTCTCGCGTCCGGTGAGGCGACTCGTCCTCGGTTCTTGCCTCTTCTTGTCTCGCATCTTATGAGGCAATTCGTCCTCGATTCTTGCACCTCCTCCTCTCGCCTCTGTTTCTATGTTGCTCGCCACGCTCGATTCATCCATCGTTTAGAGTAGAAGAATCGTGTCTGATTTGTTTCATTTTGCTCATCCTTGATTCATCTATTCTGAAGCGCGTATGATTTGATTGGTTATGCTCGTCCTCGATTCGTCCATATAGATGGAAATCTGGTTTGATTTGCTCATCCTCTCCGTCGCCCGTTTAGAAGCGCTTCTGATATGATTTTGCTCGTCCTCATCGTTGCCCTAATGCTATCGCGTGTTCTTGGGGCCATCTTGTTAGGGTTCTCCATGTTGGAAATATGCCCTAGAGGCAATAATAAATTGGTTATTATTATATTATATTTCATTGTTCATGATAATTGTTTATTATCCATGCTAGAATTGTATTGATAGGAAACTCAGATACATGTGTGGATAAATAGATAACACCATGTCCCTAGTAAGCCTCTAGTTGACTAGCTCGTTGATCAATAGATGGTTACGGTTTCCTGACCATGGACATTGGATGTCGTTGATAACGAGATCACGTCATTAGGAGAATGATGTGATGGACAAGACCCAATCCTAAGCCTGGCACAAGATCGTGTAGTTCGTATGCTAAAGCTTTTCTAATGTCAAGTATCATTTCCTTAGACCATGAGATTGTGCAACTCCCGGATACCGTAGGAATGCTTTGGGTGTGCCAAACGTCACAACGTAACTGGGTGGCTATAAAGGTACACAACAGGTATCTTTGAAAGTGTCTGTTGGGTTGGCACGAATCGAGACTGGGATTTGTCACTCCGTGTAAACGGAGAGGTATCTCTGGGCCCACTCGGTAGGACATCATCATAATGTGCACAATGTGATAAAGGAGTTGATCACGGGATGATGTGTTACAGAACGAGTAAAGAGACATGTCGGTAACGAGATTGAACAAGGTATCGGGATACCGACGATCGAATCTCGGTCAAGTATCGTACCGCTAGACAAAGGGAATTGTTTACGGGATTGATTGAATCCTTGACATCGTGGTTCATCCGATGAGATCATCATGGAGCATGTGGGAGCCAACATGGGTATCCAGATCCCGCTGTTGGTTATTGACCGAAGAGTTGTCTCGGCCATGTCTGCATGACTCTCGAGCCCGTAGGGTCTACACACTTAAGGTTCGATGATGCTAGGGTTATAGGGAAAGTATGTATGCGGTTACCAAATGTTGTTAGGAGTCCCGGATGAGATCCCGGACGTCACGAGGAGTTCCGGAATGGTCCGGAGGTAAAGATTTATATATGGGAAGTCATCATACGGTCACCTGAATAATTCGGGGGTTACCGGTATTGTACCGGGACCACCGGAGGGGTTCTGAGGTCCACCGGGAGGGTCCACCTGCCCCGGAGTGCCCTATGGGTTGTATGTGGAGAGGGACCAGCCCCTTAGTGGGCTGGGCGCCTCCCCCCTAGGGCCCATGCGCCTAGGGTTTGGGGGAACCCTAAAGGGGGGGCGCCCCCCTTGCCTTGGGGGGAAGGCAACCCCCCTTGGCCGCCGCCCCCTCCTCAGATTGGATCTGAGGGGGCCGGCCCCCCTCTCCCTTGCCCCTATATATATGTGGGGGGTGGGAGGGCAGCCGCACCCCAAAAGTTCTGGCGCAGCCCTTCCCCTCTCCCAAGTCCTCCTCTTCTCCTACGGTGCTTGGCGAAGCCCTGCAGGATTACCACGCTCCTCCTTCACCACCATGTCGTCGTGCTGCTGCTGGATGGAGTCTTCCCCAACCTCTCCTTCTCCCCTTGCTGGATCAAGGCGTAGGAGACGTCACCGGGCTGTACGTGTGTTGAACGCAGAGGTGCCGTCCGTTCGGCACTAGGATCATCGGTGATTTGGATCACGACGAGTACGACTCCATCAACCCCGTTCACATGAACGCTTTCGCTTAGCGATCTACAAGGGTATGTAGATGCACTCTCCTTCCCCTCGTTGCTTGATTACTCCATAGATTGATCTTGGTGATGCGTAGAAAATTTTAAATTTCTGCTATGATCCCCAACATTCCGTCCCTGCGACTCTGGGAGGAAGCGAGCGAGCGGTCTGTCAGTTTGGGTCATAGTCTGGTTTGCGAGCTAACAATTCTGTTTGAGAAATGCATGCGCTTCTGTTATCTGACGATCCTGCATGTTGAGAAACTTGTGCGTGCGCTTTTGTTATCTCACGATTCTACATTTCGTGTTCGCGTCGGGGTGACGGTTGCAGGATCGATCGGTTCTGCTTCCGAAATTGGAACAATGTCAGATTGGTTCCTCTGTTCCATCACCTGCGTTGTTCGTCCGTTATTTTCAGGTCTCAAACGCATGCGCCCTTGTGATACTTTGGTAGCCCTATGTCGATTCTTGTTCTACCGGTAGGCGTGTGTGCTCCCATCCTAGATGCAAAGAGTCCTGTTACCGTTGTTCTGATGCTGTTCTTTTCAATTGTTTATTGTTACCATGCTTTCCTTATGTTCCCATATGGCACGATTGATTGATTGTTGTTTTTTGTTTTATTGATTGGCTTGAGATGGATTGTTGTTTGTTGTTTGATTGATTGGCTTGAGATGGATTCTTGTTTGTTGTTTGATTGATTTCCTTGAGATGGATTGTTGTTTGTTGTTTGATTGATTGCCTTGAGATGGATTGTTGTTTGTTGTTTGATTGATTGCCTTGAGAAGGTACAAACCATGTAGGCCGATTGTTGCCTTGATATATTACATGTTTATATGGCACGATTGATTGCTGCTTGTTCATGGTTATTATAATTGATTGATTGTTGTTTGTTGATTGGTATCTAATTTTGGTATTGGTATTATTTTTTCTGAACTTTTTTGTGATTATTATGCCTTCACATTGCACTGCTCCCAGATCCATATCGACATGCCTACACTGTCTGACAAGGATAAAGATGTAAGGAACTCCTCCCAAGAATCTCTCTTGCTCCTTGTATTAACTTGGCGACTAGACTTGCTTGTTATTTTTTTTGTGAAACTGGAGCTCCTTGTTGTAACCCATTATATGACTTTATGAGCATGCGCCACTTTCAGGTTATGAAAAAATGGTGTGCTCCAAATAAGATTGACTTCCTCTCTTTCTTAAACAAGGCATGCAGAAGATGTGCGGCAAGTAAGTAACTCTATGTCGATATTTAGAGTGTACTACTTCACAGTGCCATCTTTCCCAATAGATTGAATTTTTTTATATTGATATTTTGTTGAATATCACATGTTTGTTTGCACTTCATACTTTGGAAAATATTCCTAACGTTGATAGTAATTAACATGTATTTTTCTCTATTGAGTACTACTTTGTTTGTTCTTTAAGTGTTCTTATTTCAGAAGTCTGCTCTGCACAAGTGCAACATGGCTGGAAAACCTGCTGTTGTTACTTGTATTGTGGACAGTATGACGGACAACCTAAGGCCTACTCGTGCAGATGCAACTGATGTGGCAAATGCGGTGCTCGATGGTTAGTTTTTGCATCTTGCAGATATCTTATACTTTGGTGATCCTGTACAGCTGCTCATTACTGCACCCAAACAAACTATAACTACACAAGCTGTAACATGAATCATAATTGTTTTGTTCAGGTAGTGATGCCATTCTCCTTGGTGCTGAGTCTCTCCGTGGGTTGTATCCAGTTGAGACTATTTCAACGGTAGGCAGAATTTGTTCTAAGGTGAACTTTCTTTAGGAGGTCTATATGTTCTCTTGATAATCACATGCCTGTTTGGGAGGGCATTTGTTGATAGGTTCCCTTTTGTAGTTCAAATCAGACTTCAATACTAATAAAATGTTACAGATAAATACTATTCTTCCGAACAGCCCCTAAATGTGTTCTCAACAAGTATATCCTTGGCACTCTAATGGAATCTAATGGAAATTAACTCCTTCCTGCCTTTTCTCTCTTCATAGTTGGTGATATATTTTCATGAATTGTATCACAAGCTGAGAAGGTCTTCAACCAGGATTTGTACTTCAAGCAAACCATGAAATACGTGGGAGAACCCATGATCCACTTGGAGTCTATTGCTTCCTCTACAGTGCGTACTTTGTTTCTTTTCTTTTTCCAACCTTTTGTTAGTGTTTACACGGGAACAATTTCTGTCTTCCATTGATTGAATATCAGTTTGTGACACTTAAGTCTAAAAACAGTTCACTACCTATTTGCTAGGTGCGGGCTGCTATTAAAGTTAAGGCTTTGGTCATCATTTGCTTCACCTCATCTGAATAGGAGAAAAGGAGTATTTATTCTTATAGGCACTTCACCTCATCTTCCAGTTTAATAGAAACTGATTCATATATTATGCCGTATCGAGTATCTGCAGGCGAATTGCCAAGTACAGGCCCACCATGCCATTCCTGATCTAAAAACATATCAATTGAAGTGGAGCTTCACAAGCGCATTTGAAGTATGTGAACATCCTATTTCCTTGTAACCTTTTTAGTGTGGTGTTCAACTAGCCTCACTAATTAACATGTATTACCACATATGTAATACATCCATATCTAGACAAATCTAAGACAAGTAATTCAGGATGGAGGAAGTACTATAGAATTTTACCCGATAAGAAACAGTACTGCTTATGTTGAACCAAGACTTGTCTGTGGTGTTTGGCAGTGTGCCACTATTATAACTCATATTTGTTGCATTATCTTCCTGCAGGCAAGAAAATAACTCATAGTTAGAGGCCTCTTTCCCATGCTTGCCGATCCACGTCACCCGGTGAGTTAACCTGCCTTTCATCTGTTGGCTACATTAACCATTCTTTATTGGTTCTTTTCAATTTTAGAATACATGACCCAGTATGTATAATATGAAAAATAGGAACTACCTATAAATACCAACGTCCTTGTTCTGAACGTAAAGGGAATAATGGCAGTTGGTGTTAGTGCATATTCCCAATATGTGAAAAGTGGATGCTTTACATACCCCAGGCCAGTGAATTAATTCTTCTTTTAGGGTTTTTTCTTGCATCATGTTCTACTTACAAATGGAATAAACATTAGACTGCATTTCACTTTCAAACTGTTGGCAAGTCATCATAAGCTTTGGTTAATCAGTACATTATTTCGAACTTGACTGGTGGTAGGCTGGTGTGTTTATTCTGTATAATACAAACGCAATACGTGAGCTTATAAGCTGGTGTGCACTAGTGAGGCTGATGTTTGGAGGTTTCATCTTGCATCCACCTTGAATTATTTGGTAGCTAGAATTCCTTGATTTGGACCCAACAAGTAAGAAGCTTGGTTTGCCTGGTAATTTGTACTGACATTGTTTCTGCCCTGCAGGCTGAATTTACTAGCACTAGGAATGAATTACTGTTGAAGGTTTCTCTTGACCACGGCAAAGCATCCGGTCTGATCAAGTCGCAAGGCTTACCTTAGCCAGAATTTCGATAAGAATGTTGCTCATGTTACACGTCTTGCTTTCTCTAGTAAGTAGAACAAGAATACATTAACATTTCTTTTATGTCCGTATGCGTACACTCATAATATTTGAATTACAGACCAAATTCTACATAAATAAGCATGCGTCTCTATGCCTACACACTTGTGGGTATTGTTGAAGATAATCACTTAATGAGCCTCTAACTAGCTTCCTATTTTCAGGAACGAAGATCTGGATCACCCTCGCCCCTCTAGAGAAATCAGTTTACTCATTCAAGTTCTGGAAATTCTTTATAGCTTTTTGACTTTACTTCGGTCTTTGCATGTATTAGATTTATGCTTGTTCCCCTATCTATGTTTGTTTCTTTTGTGCAAGTGATCCATTTTGTGTGTGTGTGACTGTGTGTGGCTTGACCGTGTGTTTGCTTGACTCTCTGATTGTGTGACTCTATGTGTGCTTGACTCTCTTTGTGTGATTGACTCTGTGTGGCTTAACTGTGTGTGTGCTTGACTCTCTGATTGTGTGACTCTGTGTGTGCTTTACTCTGTGTGTGTGTGAATGTTACATTTGCTTGATGGTGTGGCCTGTATGCTTGAATGATGATTGGTGTGGTTTAACACTGCCTTTGCCGGTCCCAAGCCCGGATGTGAAAATGTGGAGGGAGCTGCATTTACCTCCTTTGTATTTTACCTTCTGAATTTTGTGGCTGATGGCATTCTAGTTTACCAAGATGGTTAGCTTGTTTATTAGTTTTGTGCATGCAAGACTTGAAATCTTGCTGATGTAGTGTTTAGTTTCTATGCATGATAAATGGTTTTGTTGTGCAGCTTTTTAAAGATGTGGACCGTTTTACCCTCTATTTCCCTCTTTGGATGTTAACTAGCATTTGCTGTGTTTCTGAATTGATTATCTGTTGTAAGATATGGTTAGCATACATAGTTCGGAGATAAATGTATTTGTTTGCAGCAATACATTTTATTCATTCCAATGTTGATTGTACTACTGGTTTTTGTGTGTTGGAACTCTTGCGGAAGTTCTCTGTACCCCAGTACCAATGTATATCTATTTCTGTGTCATTTTGTACTATAACATGATTGAAGTGAGGGGTATGTTTTATTTGAGATGAGTGACGTGATTACATTTTACCAGACAGGTGACTGCAGTAGCCCCGCAACAACAATTATCTAGTTTAACAGGACTTCTGAACAATCAGGTAGTTCACAATATGCAGTTTTACTTATATTTAGGAATGGAGCTTCTTCACTTCCTACATGCAGCAGGTTGTCCATGTTGTGTGTTTCAATTCTTTGATTCACATGTATTTTCATTTCAGCAGGTTGCCCATGATGTGTGTTCCATATGGATTAGACGTCGTCGACTACTTTGTCTTCGATGCCGCGACTCCTCGTTGGGTGTTCAATTTTTCTGTGTGTTCAATTTTTAATCCCCATTACGCATGATGCTCTTTGTTTCTGTGTAATTTGGACCTCTGGTTGTGCTCTTATGAGCGGTGTCTCTGCTCATGTGAACACACATGATTTGAACCACGATTTTGAGCTGTGATTCTACTAGTGAGGCAAGCATGATTCAGCGGTGTTTCCATGAGATTTTGAACCATGTATGTGTTATGATCTTGTGAAAATGTTGCGTGAATATTTATTGCCAATCATGTGTCGTGCCAATGCTGCCTTTGGTTGATTGTGTGGCTTGTTGCTTAGCTGAATGATTGGTTGTAATGTTTGCTATTTTTTGTGTTTAGCGGTTTTGTAGTTTAACACTGCCTTTGCCGGTCCCAAGCCTGGATGAGAAAATGTGGAGGGGACTGCAGTTAGCTCCTCTGTTTATAACTTTCACGATCTCCAAATATTTTTCAATTAGTAGTGAATGAAGTGGGTAGAAGTCACACAATGTGGTGGCAAGCTTTGGAATGCATCCTTTGATAAAAAGGATAAAAACAATAAAAATTGAAATTAAAATATTCTAAAAAAGTCTCAAAAACAATAAAAATACTCAAGATTATAGAAGTTTTAAAAAATAGAATACTAAAAAAATAATAGGCTCAAAATTATAGAAGATTCGGAATAATAGAAAGACTTAAAACAATAAGCAAACTCAAAATAATAAATGACTCAAAACTATAAAAATACTCAAAAACAATAAAGGACTCAAAAGTATAAAGATTCAGAATAAAGAAGACTTAAAAAAATAAAAAGACTCAAAATAAAAAAAGACTCAAAACAATAAATAAACTCAAAATTATAAAAGTTTCAAAAAAATTGAAGACTCAAAAACAATTAAAAAGACTCGGAATTATAGAAATACTCGAAACAATAAACAGACATAAAGTAAAAAAAGACTCAAAAGACAATAAAAATAATCAAGATTACAAAAGATTCAAAATTATTTATGACGTGCCAGGAATTACCATGCCAACACTAAATTAATTACCTACGATGTTGATAGGAATACAACCCGAGCATTAGATTGTGCCTGGTCAGTACAAATGGGCCAAGTTGTGGTGTGTTAGAAAAAAGCAACACCAACACTAACTAAATGGGCCAATTTATGATGACGTGCCAAATATGCAAAATGCCGTCACTATTTGAAAAAAATAGTGGCGGTGTTGGTTGGAAATGGCGTGCCACCAACTAAAGTTGTGTGTTGTGGGTTTAACATGGCAGATGTCCTAGTGAAAAGACTTAAGCATGGAGCCATCGCAACGTAGGTTAGCTTAAAGGGGTTGAGCATGGCGAGAGACACGAGTTTACCCAGGTATGGCCCCTCACCAAGGAGGTAAAAGTCAATATCCTGCTTTGAGTTGTATTGCTTGAGTATCGATTACAAGGGAGCGAAATATCTTAACCTAGCTCTCGATCATTTTTTTCTTAAGTTTACCCACCGCAGGGACTCGCCTTTATATACACAGATCAAGGCCCTGGGTTTACAAGAGTCCGGGTCGGGTCATATCTTATGACCGACCCTAGTTCTAAGTTGCCTTGCCTTACCAGGCAAGTCACCGTCGGGCAACTTACAACGCCGGGTCTCGCACCATCTTCTGGGCTTGGGCTTCCGGCGGCTCACCACGTAAGTCGCCCTTCGGGTCTCACGTCTTGATCTCCTAGGACTGCATAAGGCCTCCCTTATGAGTTGCCAACAGCCTAACCCGTCCCAGTAAGGGCATGTCTCACCGTAGGGCTATGTCCCCAACATTGTGCCTACCCATTTCTCTAACAGTGAGTGCATGTTCCTGTGGTGGCTCCAGGATTGCAAAATTTTCTCAACTAATTTGTAATAAATTTGCTGGATTAACATGTTCGCCCTCATGGGTCCATCTATTCCGGGAATGCCAAATAGACCACATGATCAACACTATCTCTACTCTATCACCATCCGAGAACACTAGGTTGTTGACAATGTCGCGTGCCCAAGTAAGCGGGCAAAGTCATGGGTAGGCAAACCACTTCTGAGCTTCATCCCAGAAGCGTTTGGCGTGTGAATAGTGAATCAGTGCATATATGCATCAGATCCTCGTCCATTGCCAAACAAATCTTGCATTGACTTCTATCACGAATATGTCATCTATGCAAAGAGGTATCAAAGTTTGAATTGACTTCTGTCACGAATATATGGAGTACGCCCAAGATGTCCTACAGGTGCCACGCCCATGCAACCTCCATATCTTTCTTCACTGGGATTGATAGGATGACGTCCACATCGGGTTTGAGGAAAATAGAATTCAACAACTGAAGGAAATATGCCCTAGAGGCAATAATAAAGTTTTTATCTATATTTCCTTATATCATGATAAATGTTTATTATTCATGCTAGAATTGTATTAACCGGAAACTTAGTACATGTGCGAATACATAGACAAAACAGAGTGTCCCTAGTATGCCTCTACTTGACTAGCTCGTTAATCAAAGATGGTTATGTTTCCTGACCATAGACATGTGTTATCATTTGATGAACGAGATCACATCATTAGAGAATGATGTGATGGACAAGACCCATCCCTTAGCTTAGCATTATGATCGTTGAGTTTTATTGCTATTGCTTTCTTCATGACTTATACATGTTCCTTTGACAATGAGATTATGCAGATCCCGAATACCGGAGGAACACCTTGTGTGCTATCAAACGTCACAACGTAACTGGGTGATTATAAAGATGCTCTACAGGTGTCTCCGAAGGTGTTTGTTGGGTTGGCATAGATCGAGATTAGGATTTGTCACTCCATGTATCGGAGAGGTATCTCTGGGCCCTCTCGGTAATGCACATCACTATTAGCCTTGCAAGCAATGTGACTAATGAGTTAGTTACGGGATGATGCATTACGAAATGAGTAAAGAGACTTGCGGGTAACGAGATTGAACTAGGTATGATGATACTGACGATCGAATCTCGAGCAAGTAACATACCGATGACAAAGGGAACAACGTATGTTGTTATGCGGTTTGACCGATAAAGATCTTCATAGAATATGTAGGAACCAATATGAGAATCCAGGTTCCGCTATTGGTTATTGACTGGAGATGTGTCTCGGTCATGTCTACATAGTTCTTGAACCCGTAGGGTCCGCACGCTTAACGTTCGATGATGATATGTATTATGAGTTATGTGATTTGATGTACCGAAGGTTGTTCGGAGTCCCGGATGTGATCACAGACATGACGAGGAGTCTCGAAATGGTCAAGACATAAAGATCCATATATTGGAAGGCTACATCCGGACACCGGAATGGTTCGGGTCATTTCGGATAAGTTTCGGAGTACCGGGGGTTACCGGAACCTCCTCCGGGAAGTTATTGGGCCTTATGGGCCTAGTGGTGGAAGAGAGCAGGCAGGCCAAGAGGTGGCGCACGCTCTCCCTAGCCCAAACCGAATTGGACTAGGGCTAGGGGGCGGGCCCCCTTTCCTTCTCTTCTTCCTCTCCTTCCTTCTTCTCCCACTTGGACTAGGAAAAGGGGAAACCTACTCCTACTAGGAGTAGGATTGCCCCCCTTGGGCGCGCCCCTTGAGGCCGGCCCTCCTCCTCCTCCCCTCCTTTATATACGGCAGAGGGGGCACCCCATAGACACATTAGTTGATCTTTAGAGCTGTGTGCGGTGCGCCCCTCCACAGTTTTCCACCTTGGTCATATTGTCGTAGTGCTTAGGCGAATCCCTGCGTCGGTAACTTCATCATCACCGTCAACACGCCGTTGTGCTGATGGAACTCACCCTCGGCCTCAGCTGGATCAAGAGTACGCGGGACGTCACCGAGCTGAACGTATGCAGATCACGGAGGTGTCGTGCGTTTGGTACTTGATCGGTTGGATCGTGAAGACATTCGACTACATGAACCGCGTTACTAAACGCTTTTGCTTTCGGTCTATGAGGGTACATAGACACACTCTCCCCTCTCATTGCTATGCATCTCCTAGATAGATCTTGCGTGATCGTAGGATAATTTTTGAAATACTGTGTTCCCCAAAAGTGGCATCCGAGCCAGGTGTATGCGTAGATGTTATATGCACGAGTAGAACACAATGAGTTGTGGGCGATAATAGTCATACTTCTTACCAGCATGTCTTACTTTGATTCGTCGGTATTGTTGGATGAAGCGGCCCAGACCGACATTACATGACCACATTCATGAGACTGGTTCTACTGACGTGCTTCGCACATAGGTGGCTAGTGGGTGTCTCTTTCTCCAACTTTAGTTGAATCGAGTTTGACTACACTCGGTCCTTGTTGAAGGTTAAAACAACACACTTGATGAAAAATGATTGTGGTTTTGATGCGTAGGTAAGAACAATTTTTGCTACTAGCCCATAGAATCCACGTAAAACTTGCAACAACAAAGTAGAGCACATCTAACTTGTTTTTGCAGGGCATGTTGTGATGTGGTATGGTCAAGAGGTGATGAGATATAATCATATAAATTGTTGTATGAGACTATCATGTTTTGTTAAAGTTATCGGCAACTGGCAGGAGCCTTATGGTTGTCTCTTTATTGCATAAGATGCAAGCGCCATATAATTGCTTTACTTTATCGCTATGCGATAGCAATAGTTGCAAAAGCAATAGTTGGCGAGACGACCATGTGATGACACATTGATAGAGATCAAGATGATGGAGATCATGGTGTCATGTCGGTGACGATGGAGATCATGACGGTGCTTTGGAGATGGAGATTAAAGACACAAGATGATGATGGCCATATCATGTCACATATTTTGATTGCATGTGATGTTTATCCTTTATGCATCTTATTTTGCTTAGTACATCGGTAGCATTATAAGATGACCCCTCACTAAATTTCAAGGTATAAGTGTTCTCCCTAAGTATGCACCGTTGCGACAGTTCTTCGTGCTGGACACCACGTGATGATCGGGTGTG
Source organism: Triticum aestivum (assembly GCF_018294505.1). Taxonomy (NCBI): domain Eukaryota; kingdom Viridiplantae; phylum Streptophyta; class Magnoliopsida; order Poales; family Poaceae; genus Triticum; species Triticum aestivum. Next base: position 88,317,638 of record NC_057794.1, on the reverse strand, counting down.
ATAAGCTGTACGTTCACATACAACGGGTGCAAGCCAGTTTTGCACATGCAGAATACTCGGGTTAAACTTGACGAGCCTAACATATGCAGATATGGCCTCGGAACACTGAGACCGAAAGGTTGAGCGTGAATCATATAGTAGATATGATCAATATAGTGATGTTCACCATTGAAAACTACTCCATCTCACGTGATGATCGGACATGGTTTAGTTGATATGGATTATGTGATCATTTAGATGACTAGATGGATGTCTATCTAAGTGGGAGTTCTTAAGTAATATGATTAATTGAACTTTAATTTATCATGAACTTAGTCCTGATAGTTTTTGCATATCTATGGTGTAGATCAATAAGCTCGCGTATAGCTTCCCCGTTTATTTTTTGATATGTTCCTAGAGAAAACTAAGTTGAAAGATGATAGTAGCAATGATGCGGACTGGGTCCGTGATCTAAGGATTATCCTCATTGCTGCACAGAAGAATTATGTCCTTGATGCACCACTAGGTGACAGACCTGTTGCAGGAGCAGATGCAGATGTTATAAATGTTTGACAAGCTCAGAATGATGACTACTTGATAGTTTAGTGCACCATACTTTATGACTTAGAACCGGGACTTCAAAAATGTTTTAAACGCCACGGAGCATATAAGATGTTCCAAGAGTTGAAATTGGTATTTCAGACTCATGCCCATGTCAAGAGGTATGAGACCTCTTACAAGTACTTTGCCTACAATATGGAGGAGAATAGCTGAGCTAGTGAGCATGTGCTCAGAATGTCTGAGTACTACAATCACTTGAATCAAGTGGGAGTTAATCTTCCAGAGAAGATAGTGATTGATAGAGTTCTCTAGTCACTATCACCAAGTTACAAGAACTTCGTGATGAACTATAATATGCAAGGGATAACAGAAACGATTCCCAAGCTCTTCGTGATACTAAAATAGGCGAAGGTAGAAATCAAGAAAAAGCATCAAGTGTTGATGGTTGACAAGACCACCAGTTTCAAGTAAAAGGGAAAGGGAAAGAAAGGGAACTTCAAGAAGAATGGCAAGAAAAGTTGCCACTCCCGTGAAGAAGCCCAAAGCTAAACCTAAGCCTGAAACTGAGTGCTACTACTGCAAAGGGAATGGTCACTGGAAGCAGAACTACCCCAAATACTTGGCGGATAAGAAGGATGGCAAAGTGAACAGAAGTATATTTGATATACATGTTATTGATGTGTACTAGTGTTCATAGTAACCCCAGGGTATTTGATACTGGTTCAGTTGCTAAGATTAGTAACTAGAAACAGGAGTTACAAAATGAACAGAGACTAGTTGAGGGCGAAGTGACGACGTGTGTTGGAAGAGATTCCAAGGTTGATAAGATCACCATCGCACACTCCCTTTACCTTCGGGATTAGTGTTGAACCTAAAATAAATGTTATTTGGTGTTTGCGTTGAGCATGAATATGATTGGATCATGTTTATTGCAATACGGTTATTCATTTAAGTCAACGAATAATTGTTGTTCTATTTACATGAATAAAACCTTCTATGGTCATACACTCAATATAAATTGTTTATTGAATCTCAATCATAGTGATACACATATTCATAATATTAAAGCCAAAAGATGCAAAGTTAATAATGATAGTGCAACTTATATGTGGCACTGCCGTTTAGGTCATATTGGTGTAAAGCGCATGAAGAAACTCCATGTTGATGGACTTTTGGAATCACTTGATGCTTGCGAACGATGCCTCATGGGCAAGATGACTAAGAATCCGTTCTCTGGAACAATGGAGCGAGCAACTGACTTATTGGAAATAATACATACTTATGTATGCGGTCCAATGAGTGTTGAGACTCGCGGCAGATATCATTAATTTCTGACCTTGACAGATAATTTGAGTAGATATGGGTATATCTACTTGATGAAACATAAGTCTGAAACATTTGAAAAGTTCAAAGAATTTCAGAGTGAAGTGGAAAATCATCATAACAAAAAAATAAACTTTCTATGATCTGATCGTGGAGATGAATATTTGAGTTATTAGTTTGGTCTTCATTTGAAATAGTGCGAAATAGTTTCGCACCTCACGCCACCTGGAACACCACAGCGTAATGGTGTGTTCGAACGTCGTAATCGTACTTTATTAGATATGGTGCGATCTATGATGTCTCTTACTGATTTAGCACTATCGTTTTGGGGTTATGCATTAGAGACAACTTCATTCACATTAAATAGGGCACCATCTAAATCCGTTGAGACGACAGCATATGAACTATGGGTTGGCAAGAAACCTAAGTTGTCGTTTCTTAAAGTTTGGGGCTGCGATGCTTATGTGAAAAAGTTTCAACCTAATGAGCTCGAACCCAAATCGGAGAAAAGTGTCTTCATAGGATACCTAAAGGAAACTATTGGGTACACCTTCTATCACAGATCTGAAGGCAAGATATTCGTTGTTAAAAATAGGATACTTCTAGAGAAGGAGTTTCTCTCGAAAGAAGTGAGTGGGAGGAAACTAGAACTTGATGAGGTAATTGTACCTTCTCCCGAATTGGAAAGTAGTACATCACAGAAATCAGTTCCAGTATTTCCTACACCAATTAGTGAGGAAGCTAATGATGATGATCATGAAACTTCATATCAAGTTACTACTGAACCTCGTAGGTCAACCAGAGTACGGTCCACACCAGAGTGGTACGGTAATCCTATTCTGGAAGTCATGTTACTAGACCATGACGAACCTACAAACTATGAGGAAGCGATGATGAGCCCATATTCCGCGAAATGGCTTGAGGCCATAAAATATGAGATGGGATCCATGTATAAGAACAAAGTATGGACTTTGATTGACTTGCCCGATGATCGGAGAGCCATTGAGAATAAATGGATCTTCAAGAGGAAGACGGATGCTGATAGTAGTGTTACTATCTACAAAGCTCGAATTGTCGAAAAAAGTTTTTGACAAGTTCAAGGTGTTGACTACGATAAGATTTTCTCACTCGTAGTGATGCTCAAGTCTGTTCGAATCATGTTAGCAATTGCCACATTTTATGAAATCTGGCAAATGGATGTCAAAACTACATTCCTTAATGGATTTCTTAAAGAAGAGTTGTATATGATGCAATAAGAAGTTTTTGTCAATCCTAAAGATGCTAGCAAAGTGTGCAAGCTCCAGCGATCCATCTATGGACTGGTGCAAGCATCTCGGACTTGGGATATACGCTTTGATAAGTTGATCAAAGCATATAGTTTTATACATACTTGCGGTGAAGCATGTATTTACAAGAAAGTGAGTGGGAGCACTACAACCTTTCTGATAAGTATATATGAATGACATATTGTTGATCAGAAATGATGTACAATTTTTTCACTGCCGGCCGATTCCAGAAGGATATGCTAGGGTGATGGTGGATGAAATAACGGAGGGATTTGAGGACCTCCAGCTTGACCACCCTACCGGTGAAGGGGAGACTCGGCTGGGTTCTGCTCTGAGGACTCCATGCCTATGGCGGAAGGAGCTCATCAACCTTCCGAACTGGACACCTCCTCCTCCTCCTCCTCCTCCTCCGGCGAGTCAGGGCACTCCGCCTCCTCCACCGCCTCCTCCTCCGGCGAGTGATGATCAGGGCACTCGGCCGGCTCCTTCTCCGGCGCGTGGCGACACTCCGCCTCCTTCTCCGCCTGCGCCGGTGCGCCCGAGCAGCCAGCCTCCTCCTCCGCCTCGTCAGCACGGGCGGAAGAGACCTGCCGCCCCTCCGGCTGCTCCGGCGTGTCGTAGTCCTTCTCCTCCACCTCGTAAGCAAGTAAAGAAGACAACCGCTCCGTCTGGTCTGCCGGCGTCTAGCAGTACAGCCAGAGGCGGGAGGACATACAGATTCGGTCCTTCTCTGAAGACTCCAGAGAATTTACCATACGAGAGGACCCCGGAGGAGAACACCGAGATCGCGCGAGAAGAAGTGAGGAACTTCTTTGAAGGGGTGAAATCAAAGAAACATCCACCTCCGGAGGAGAAGGTAGATCCGGTGAAAGCGAAGCGCACTCTAGCTGCCCTGACAAAACCACCCAAGTCTTCGCCGAAAGGAAACTATGAGCGCATTATTGGAAAGGAATTTGCCGAAGCGGAGCGGTCGGGAAGTACTGTCAATGATCAAAGGCTGAAAGAACGATGAGCTGGGAAACAAATTGCCCAGGTCGGCGAACAAGCGAAGCAATCGCGCCCCCCGCTCAAGGTGCCTAGCGACATCATCGCTAATGATCCTAGGATGGTGCCCGGTTATAGCAATCTTGGAGATTACCTGCCCGACGATGTACATTATGATTTCATGGAGGTGCAGATACAAAGATATGAGTACGGGAAGCCTCTCATCAAAGATGAAAGATCTCTATCGACGATGATGCGAAGATTGCATGATTCGTACTTGAAAATCTGCAGAGAGTCTGGGGGGAGGAGTACTTTGTATGTGAGAGTTAAAAAGGAGCATGACCTCATTGGAATTGAACTGTTGCCTGTTCCATTTGAGGAGTTCAATTGGCCCTCGATAAAGCAACGGTCACCTGCTACTGTTTGTAAGTAGTACTACTTCTGTCATTAAGTCTCTCTATATAGCTCAGCTCTTTCATTGCATGTATTTATAATTATACTCACTATATTATGCAGATTGAAGATCGTCGAATTGAAGAAAAGATAAATCGGTGATATTGGGTTCATTAACACAAATCTCATAGATGCAACTTAGGTTAAATTTCATGTCGCGGATACCGAGGCCAACTTGATACGATCGTTGGTAATAAATGAAAACAAAGATATAATACTCTTTCCTTACAACTTCAAGTGAGTGTTACTGTGTTGTGCATATTCGGTTTCCCTTATATATTAGTCAAGGTTATAGTAATGTAATTGATGAGTTATGATGCGTGTGCAGTTTCCACTATATTCTCCTAGAGATTAAGCTTGAGCAGGGACTAGTAACCGTCTTAGACTCAAGACGAAAAGATCCCCAGGACTATGCGGACATGACTCAAATGCTCGAGAAGTAAGTTAAATCGATCATTATCCACCATATCAACAACTTTGTTCATTTCTTGATATATCAAGTAATATTTTGTTTGTCTGGCAGGGTTTGGAGAAAATTTACCAAAAAAGCTCCGGGACTCCCGAAGAAGCTGTAATTTAGACACCCGAAAGTAAGTACTATAGTAGCATGTTCCGCGCATCTCCTAGTGATTCAAGCGCTAGTTTCATCAATACCATTTGGCATTCTTGCTTATCAGTTTGATTAACCTCTATTTCTTGTAAAGTGGTTGTGGCAGGAACAAGGGAATGATTTATGTGGATACTACGTTTGCGAGTCCATTCGCCACACGACCTGTGAGCGGGGCTACTCTGACGAACAATATGAAGTGCGTAAATAAGAACATTCACAATTTTATTTTATTACCATCATTTGTGTTGAGTTTCATTCATTCATATATATATGTATTGACCCCCTTCTTCAAATTAGATGTTTCGGAAGCGGGATGAACTCCTAGCACCAGCTCGCATGCGAGCAATTCAAGAGGAATTGGCGGCATTCTTTCTTGACCACGTGATCACCGAAGACGGAGAATACTATGTGGACTATGAGTCCGTATGTTAGGAGATTATATTTGTATGAGATAATTATTGTATATATGTAGCCGGTAGTGTCGGATAGATATACGAGAACTTGTTGTTCGACCAATCTCTCGGAGAAGGAGAGGTGGTCGATATCACTTCTCTCTGTATGCATATATATTCATGACGATCTTCTGTTTCCTTCGTTTGCTTACTAGCTAGCTAGCGTGTCTAGTCCTCTCTATATGTATGTATAGTACGTAGCGTCGACCAAGCACATACATAAGAGAGGACACTTCTCTCTATTAATTATAGCTAGCTAACACAATATATGAAACATCTAAATTAACCCCCCAAAACCTCCAACCCCCCCCCCCCCCTTAAAAAAACAAAAACCCCTGCCACAGAAATGCTGACGCGTGGATGCCAATTGGTCTCGGTTGGTGCCACCAACCGGAACCAAAAGCCCTCCTGCCTAGGCTCCACGCACAGGCCACGTGGAGGCCCATCTATCCCGGTTCTGGATTGATCCGGGACTAAAGGGACAGGACATTAGTACCGACCCTTTAGTCCCGGTTCAGGAACCGGGACAAAAGGCCCTTACGAACCGGGACAATAGGCCCTTTTTCTACTAATGCCAAGCCAAGATAGTTGCAACTGTCTCAACGGACACTTTCTGCCACAGCTTCTGAGCACAAATAATCTTCAGTTGGTCCAGTGCATACTGATCGGCCGCAGCGAGTAGATCTTGAAACATCTGGGCAGAAGAGTCCTCAAGCTCGTCTTCCTCGGACAATTCATTCGTGTAAATAAACCGAAGTATAATTGCTGGTTTGATGTCGTGCAGCGTGATGGATGGCATTGTAGCCTCAGACATGGCACCGAAGAGCTCTGCTCTAAACACCGGCGAGCGGGCAGCAAGCACCGCTCGGTGTACACGGAATGTCTCATCGTCGACGATGAATGACATGTTTGTCCCGTCAGCATGATCTAGCAGACGGCCAAGATGGGTCCCGATGTCTAAAGATGGGACGAGAATAGGACTGTCATTCACGACCATGATCGCGCACAGAAACGTGATGTGTCTCCCTGTCAAGTAATCTTTCTCCACAACAGCCCCTTCACGAACTGATGCCATCCAAAGGTGTCACCGTCTTCCGTGATCTCAAAGGTTTCAAATGCCCTACGTATATGCGACAAGCATGGTTTGCCATCCCTGCCCATCATCAAGACCTCGAAGAACGCCCGACACTTTTGGATTTGCTCATGTGCTCGAGGAAGATAGAAACATGCTCCCTGTCGGCCTCGTTCATCCCACACGGGAAGCACTCAATCCTCCACAAGTGTCCCCCGGCGGAGACGGTATCGGAGAAGACGGACTTGCCGGTGGGAAGCTGCTTAACTTGCTCGTAGTCTATTTTGAATTGGAAGACGGAAGAGCCCACAATGGTGGTCCTCGACTCAGGCTCTGCCGTCTTAGCCCGCTTGCTCACTGAAGAATGTTCAAGCAAACGTAAGAAAGAAAGTACTCCACAGAATTGAGTTGCTTGAACAGAAGGATTCAAGCAAACCGTAAAGGAGTAGTACAAGCTAGCGAATCCTTCTGTTCAATGGACCAACCAAGGGCACTCACTGGCTTGCTAGCTGCCGGAGGTGGCGGCGATTGGCCTGCTGGCGGTGGCAACCGGTGCTGAGGCGCCAAAGGCCGCACCTCGGACCTCCGCCGTACGTCGTTTGTCGTCGTCGCCGCCGCCGCTACTACTCGTCGCTCACTAGTAGAAAGAGGGGCTTTCGTTTGGGTCTGGCCAGCCCATTAGTCTTAGTTCTATCACGAACCGGGACCAATGGATGCATTTGTCTCGGTTCGTGAGCCCAAGGGGCCGGCCGGGGTCTTGTGGGCATTGGTTCCAGTTTGTATGGACCCATTTGTCTCGGTTCCAGGCACGAATTGGGACCAATGGGCCTCGCTTCTGGCCCACAAACATAGGTCCCGGTTCTTGGCTTGAACCGGGACAGAAGGCTAGGCTTTAGTCCCGGTTCCAGCCACGAACCGGAATAAATGAGCTTCCTATATATACCCCATCGCTGGCGAGCAAAGCACTCCACGGTGCTCTGCTTTTTGCTGGCCGGCGAGGAAGGGCCTTTGGGTGCTCTAGCTCACCTCTTATGCATGTGAGGTGTTTGATGAAATGACTGAGCCACATTAGTTAAGCTTTCTCCTCTCAAAGCTCGACCTCGGAGCTCCATTTCTTCCAAGATTTGTCTAGGTTTAGCAGTCTGTCACGCCCCGTCCTCGTCTTCACCGCTGTCGATCGCCCGCGCCGATCTCGTCGCCGGCACCACCGTGGTGAGCCTCTTGTTCTTATCTTCTTTCTGAAAGAAAAAAAATCTTACTTTAGATAGATACTTGTCTAATTTTCTTACTTTTGACACACATAATTATATATAATGCACACAGATGAACCGGCAATGGATGTACGGTGACAGACACGCCTCCGAGTACATTAAGGGTGTGCGTAAATTTCTCGAAGTGGCTGGGGCAAACAAGCAGAATGTTTTTATGTGTTGTCCATGCCCTGATTGTGGGAATACGAGGTCTTACTCTGACAAGAAAATCCTTCACACCCACCTGCTTTATAAAGGTTTCATGGCACACTATAATGTTTGGATGATGTACAGAGAAATAGGGGTTATGATGGAAGACAACAAAGAAGAAGAGGACGATGACAACTATGTGCCCCCTGAATACAGTGATGCTGCAACAGGGGAAGCTGAAAAGAGGAAGCTGAAGATCAAGAGGAACCAGACGATGTGCCCGATGATGATCTTCGTCGGGTCATTGTTGATGCAAGGGAAAAGTGCGAAAGTGAAAAGGAGAAACTGAAGTTCGATCGCATGTTAGAGGATCACAAAAAAGGGTTGTACCCCAATTGAGAAGATGGCAACACAAAGATCGGTACCGTACTGGAATTGCTGCAATGGAAAGCAGAGAATGTTGTGCCTGACAAAGGATTTGAGAAGCTACTGAAAATATTGAAGAAGAAGCTTCCAAAGGATAACGAATTGCCCGACAGTACGTACGCAGCAAAGAAGGTCGTATGCCCTCTAGGATTGGAGGTGGAGAAGATACATGCATGCCCTAATGACTGCATCCTCTACTGCGGTGCGTACAAGGATTTGAACGCATGCCCGGTATGCGGTGCATTGCGGTATAAGATCAGACGACATGACCCTGGTGATGTTGAGGGCGAGCCCCCCAAGAAGAGGGTTCCTGCGTAGGTGATGTGGTATGCTCCTATAATACCACGGTTGAAATGACTGTTCAGAAACAAAGACCATGCCAAGTTTATGCGATGGCACAGTGAGGACCGTAAGAAAGACGGAAAGTTGAGAGCACCCGCTGACGGGTCGCAGTGGAGAAAAATCGAGAGAAAGTACTGGGCTCAGTTTGCAGGTGACCCAAGGAACGTATGGTTTGGTTTAAACGTGGATGGCATTAATCCTTTCGGGGAGCAGTGCAGCAATCACAGCACCTGGCCCGTGACTCTATGTATGTATAACCTTCCTCCTTGGATGTGCATGAAGCGGAAGTTCATTATGATGCCAATTCTCATCCAAGGCCCTAAGCAACCCGGCAACGACATTGATGTGTACCTAAGGCCATTAGTTGAAGAACTTTTACAGCTGTGGAATGGAAACGGTGTACGTGCGTGGGATGAGCACAAACATGTGGAATTTAACTTCCATGCGTTGCTGTTTGTAACTATCAACGATTGGCCCGCTCTCAGTAACCTTTCAGGACAAACAAATAAGGGATACCACGCATGCACACACTGTTTAGCTGACACCGAAAGTATATACCTGGACAGATGCTGGAAGAATGTGTATCTGGGCCATCGTCGATTTCTCCCGACCAACCATCAATGTCGAAAGAAAGGCAAGCATTTCAAAGGCGAGGCAGATCACTTGAAGAAGCCCGTCATGCGTACCGGTGATCACGTACTTGATATGGTCTCTGATTTACATGTGATATTTGGAAAGGGTCCCGGCAGACTAGCTGTTCTGAATGACGCTGAGGGACGCTGAGGGACCTACCCTACTGGAAAGAGCTAGAGGTATGCTCTTCAATCGACGTGATGCACGTGACGAAGAACCTTTGCGTGAACTTGTTAGGATTCATGGGCGTGTATGGGAAGACAAAAGATACACCTGAGGCACGGGACGACCTGCAACGTTTGCACGAAAAAGACGGCATGCCTCAAAAGCAGTATGAAGGTCCTGCCAGCTACGCTGTTACCAAAGAAGAGAAGGAAATCTTTTTTGAATGCCTGCTCAGTATGAAGGTCCCGACTGGCTTCTCGTTGAATATAAAGGGAATAATAAATATTCAAGAGAAAAAGTTTCAGAACCTAAAGTCTCATGACTGCCACGTGATTATGACGCAAGTGCTTCCGGTTGCATTGAGGGGGCTTCTACCGGAAAACGTCTGATTAGCCATTGTGAAGCTATGTGCATTTATCAATGCAATCTCTCAGAAGGTGATTGATCCAGAAATCATACCCAGGCTAAGGAGTGATGTGACACAATGTCTTGTCAGTTTCGAGCTGGTGTTCCCACCATCCTTCTTCAATATCATGACGCACGTCCTACTTCATCTAGTCGACGAGATTGTCATTCTGGGCCCTATATTTCTACACAATATGTTCCCCTTTGAGAGGTTCATGGGAGTCCTAAAGAAATATGTCTGTAACCGTGCTAGGCCAGAAGGAAGCATCTCCATGGGCCATCAAACAGAGGATGTCATTGGGTTTTGTGTTGACTTCATTCTTGGCCTTAATAAGATAGGTCTCCCTAAATCGCGGTATGATGGGAGACTGACTGGAAAAGGCATGCTAGGAGCGGACACAATAATATGCAGGACAGGCATTCTTGGTCTCAAGCACACTACACAGTTCTACAGAACTCTACCTTCGTGACCCCGTATGTCGATGAACACAAGAACAGTCTGCGCTCCAAACACCCGGAGCAGTGTGACGACTGGATTACATGTGAACACATCATGAGTTTCAGCAATTGGTTGGAAACACGTCTCAGAGGTGACAATACTGTTTGTGATGAGCTGTACTCATTGTCCAGGGGACCATCTTCGACTGTATTGACTTAGAAAGGATACGAGATAAATGGGAATACATTTTACACGATCGCCCAATATCAAAAGAGCACCAACCAAAACAGCGGTGTCCGCTTTGATGCAGCAACCGAGAGGGGAAAGGACACATATTATGGTTACATAGTGGACATATGGGAACTTGACTACAAACATGATTTAAGGTCCCTTTGTTTAAGTGCAAATGGGTCAATCTGTCAGGAGGCGGGGTACAGGTAGACCCACAGTACGGAATGACAACAGTGGATCTGAACAATCTTGGGTACACTGACGAACCGTTCGTCCTAGCCAATTATGTGGCACAGGTTATTTATGTGAAGGACATGTCTACCAAACCGAGAAAAAGAAAAGATGAGGAAGCGAATATATCATACGATGAGCCAAAGCGCCACATAGTTTTTTCAGGAAAACGGGACATCGTGGGAGTGGAGGGCAAGACAGACATGTCCGAAGATTATGAAAAGTTTCATGAAATCCCTCCCTTCAAAGTCAAGGCTGGCCCAAGCATCCTGATAAACGATGAAGATTATCCATGGTTACAGCACAATAAGGAAAGCACACAAGTGAAGAAAAAGTGAAGACTTTCTGTCCACAACCATTATGATGATACCATGCCAACTTTCAACCTTTTCCCAGTTCATTTGAAATGCATGTTGTAACAGACGAGTTTCTGCCGTTTTGTACACAAAGTGCATCCAGTTTCTGCCGTTGTCAATATACCCCTCCCCGATAACTTCGACATGAGAGGGGGGGTCGATAAATAATATAACTAGCTAGTTAAACTAGTTTATTTATAGTAAGTACTACTTTATTTTATTTATAGTAAGTGCTTAGTAGTTGAACTAGTTGATTTAATAAAACTACTTTATTTTACTATATATAGAAGTAGTTTATTTTTAGTAAGTACTACTTTATTTTATTTATAGTAAGTGCTTAGTACTTGAACTAGTTGATTTAATAAAACTACTTTATTTACTATAGAAGTAGTTTATTTTTTGTAAGTACTACTTCATTTTATTATAGTAAGTGTTTAGTAGTTGAACTAGTTGATTTAATAAAACTACTTTATTTTACTATAGAAGTAGTTTATTTTTAGCAAGAAAATTCATAGAACTAGTTTATTTTTTTAGTTCAAGCAATTATTCCCGCATCAACGTCGACGATGCCTATCCCGCATCCTCGTCGTCGACTCGTCGGAGGAGGCCGGCTTGATCAGAGGGGCCATGTCCGGGACTAGGCTCCGCCGGGCTGGTATTGGGAGGTGCTACCTTCCAGGGGGCGTAGGTTGGTGAGGAGCCAGCCCGTCATTGACCCGATCCTTGTTTGGTGGCGTTCGCATGGGCCAGTGACGGTGCCGGGCTTCCGGACACCGCGGAGGTGATACGTCACCGTGTCAGCGAGGAGGTCGAGCACGTCCGTCGCTACATGGTTGCGTTGGAGGGCAGGTTCGACAATACCTGGCAGGTTCTTCAGGGATCTCACTAGAGCGATCCTGTGATGGTTCCTCCTCTTTGGGTGTCCACCGCCCGTGCCGATACCCGTCGGACGCTACGGTTCTAGCTGTACCAGCAATGTTATATGTATGATAGTATTTGAGGTGTATTAGTGATAATATTCGACGATGTATGGATGCAAGAGATGATGTAGTTTTGCTTATAATTGAATGCATCCTAATTTGAATACTACTTTATTTTGCGATGTGATTTTTCTTATTGAATGCTCAAATTGGAAAACTACTCCTACTTTGAATGCTAAAATTGGAGAGCACTATGCACGCCGTATGCATATGATTAGTTGATAGCTTATAGGGTTTTTGTTTTCGCAGAAATCTAGGAGCCCTCCTCCATCATCCCCGCCGTCGTCCCCGTCACCGACCCCCTCCGTCCTCGAGGTGAGACCAGGCAAATCCTTTTTTAGAAAGATAATTAAGCGATATTTCAGGTTGACTTTAAGTCTATCGAGTCTCCACCATATATGAGAGGACGAAGAAGCCCGACTATTGTTGTGGGGGTCGTTTCTCCTTCTTCTCCGGGTGCTAGACCTTTGTTATGCACTAGGGGAAGAAGGAGTAACGACCATCACCAACGGTCGCAAAAGTCAAAAAGAATCAGTGAGGGGGAGTTCCACCATATATATATATATATATATATGAGAGGACGTAAAATCCCGACTGTTGTCATGGGGGTCGCTTCTCCGTCGTTCCCGTGTGCTAGACATTTTGGTGTAATGCACTCGGGGACAAAGTGAGGAGCGACCATCACTGAGAGTCGAATATATACACCACGTGAGCTGAGAGTTTTCAAAAAAATACTCGACAGACCGATAGTCAACCCGTGATGAATAATAATGATCTAATTTAGTTTTTGTAGTACATATATTTAATTGTACAAGTTTAATCTTTGAATTATGAACGTAGGAAATGTCGTCATCAGACGACGAAAGTCTCCCGGGGGAGTGCAACTGGTGCCACGAAGATCGAGGCCTGTGCGACATGCCTCACCTGGACGATAATCGGCGCTTCAGCATTAAGCTCGAGGAGACCTTTGATGTTGAAACGGTACGCAACGACGACAAGTGTTTTTTCATAATTAAGCATGACTACAACTGGTTTTGTGCTGGTTTTGTGCTCACTAGTAGCGCGGGTAGGCGTGCTACTAATAAGGCGCTACAGCTATTGCTTAGCAGTAACGCGTGTCGCACGCGCTACTGCTAGGACAAATAGCTGTAGCGCTTGTTCACTCCCACGCTGCTGCTAATGTAACTACTGGCAGCGTGTTTTCTTTCGATCGCTACTAGTATTGTTTTTATTTTTATTTTTTATTTTTAGTGTATTTATGCGCCATCGTACAAATATTGGTACAATACCAGTTATGAGGTTTACATCATTATGTCCATAACAGTGTGTCAAATGAAGGTGGATTAGGTTCAAGTGGAGGCAATATGTGGTGCATGTCAAAAGTATACTACTAATCCAAACTTGATCTAGTTTGGACTAGTAGTACTTTTGATGTGCACCACATGTTGCCTCCACTTGAATCTAATCCGCCAGCACAAGCTATTTAATCATCATCATAATCATTAGCACCAACAATATTTATTTAATCACCACTAACACTAGCTAATAATAATCATCAGTCATTACCACCAACACTAGCTATTTTATCATCATAGTAATAGTGTAGAACATCATCATCCTCAAACTCATTTCTAGCTAATCACTCCTGCTGCTCTCTCTTAGGTAAAACAACATAAAACATGTGTAGCTCTCCTCCTTGATCAAGTTGGAGCATGCGGATGAACCTGTCTCCTAATTTTGGGTAGCACATCTGTTTGCTGCCCCCTAGTACTTGTCTGCGCTCCCCCATCACATATCTGGTCCAGTCTTGCACTATTAAGCATTCATCGCTGATCTTGAATGCACTAAAGTAACATGTAGGATATCTTGGCCGTAAGCTAATAATACTCATGGTACCTTTAGTCTTGATCCCATAAGGCACAACATTCATCGGGAGTACCTGTTGAAGAACATCGTATGGTCACATACTTAGCAATGAAGTTTAGCTTCACAAATAATATATGGAAAAGATGCACTGAGGACAAATAGTAAAAATCTTACCATCCTTCCTAAATAGATGTGACCGTGGTTCATGACGAACACTATTGGTCGCACGTTTTCAGTGCTAAGATTTCTAAGTCCGGGAAGAAAATTTGTCTTGACGGTATCAAGATCCTCAAGCCATGAAACATAATGACTTAGCTCCTTGCAGTTTAGTTCAGCCCCGGGACAGTAGTAGGTCCTGTCTACCAAGCGCTGGACATGTTTGCTTGCACCGAAATAAGCTGACAATACAAATTAGTTGTCAACTATTTTTGAATAAACAATATCAAAGACATAAATATGGTTGAGAAACTTACATTTTGGTGTAACTAGAGGCGTCTGCACATCGACCCAGATGTCGGTATTACCTTCAATATCATCTTCCAGACGAATAACAAAGGTGATAACCATATCAGGCTGAAATGCATAAGTCTTGCATAGTGCTTGCCATGTTTTGCATCCAAAATAGGTGTAGTCGTCTGAATTGTATAATTTTGCGTGGAAAATATAACCATGCTCGGTCTTCAAATAAACTTTCTTTACCTCCATACTATGACTGAAACCTATCTTATCCAATACAAAAACTCTTGCATGGCAGGGGATACGCTAGTAGAATAGTAAAAAAAATATAACTTGAAGCAAATGAAGCAGATGTCATGCTTAATTACGAAAAAAGACTTGTCGTTGTGACTTACTGTATCCACTTTGAAGTTCTCGTCCAGCTTGATGTTGAAGCGCCTATCATCATCTAGGAAGATTCTGTCGCACAGGCCGCGCTCGTCTTCGCAGTATTTGCAAATACCGAAATCCTTTTTGTCGTCAGACATTTCCTATATTCATAGTTAAAACATTAATTGAAAATCGATAGAAGACTACTACCAGGATACTCAACACACAAATCCGGGGCACTCGATATTTCCTACATATTCTGGCAATAGTCATGCCAAAATTCACGGAAAAATCCGGCACGACCTTTGCTAAAATAGGATATATCGAGCGCCTGAAATTTGCCGAAACGGAAATGAATCAACACTCCGGCAAAACATAGGCCACTCGGAGGTGTAACCTGCAAACATGACCGGCCACTTGGATATTGAGCAACACAAGATATACATTTCAAAATATCTTATAAGACTCAAATTAGCATGCATTCAATAAGCAAAAGTAAATCATCTCATGCGTCCGTACATCGTCGAGTATTATCACTAATACATCCTGAATAGTGTCATACATATAACATCACTAGTACAACTAAAACCCTAGCACACGACGGGTATCGGCGCAGGTGGTGGACACCCACAGAGAAGGAACCATCACGGGATCATAGCTCCAGTGAGATCCCTGGAGAACCTGTGCTCCAATACAAACAAGTAGCGACGGATGTGCGCGTCCTCCTCACTAACACAGTGACGCACCACCTCCACGGAGTCCTCGAGCCTCTGGACCGTCACTGGCCCACACGACCACCACCAAAGAAGGTTCGGGTCAACGACAGGCTGGCTCCTCACCAACCTGCGCCCCCGGTAGGTAGCGCCTCCCAGTACCACCCCGGTGGAGCCCAGTCCCGGACATGGCCCATCTGGTCAAGCAGGTGTCGTCCTCCGCCGACTCGACGACGAGGATGCGGGATAGGCATCGTCCACGTCGATGTGGGAAAATTGCTTTAACTAAAAAAATAGCAACAAGTTCTTACTAACTAGTTCTATTAATTCAACTAGTTCTTACTAAAAATAAACTTACTATAAATAAAAATATTCTAGTACCTAATTAGTACCTAGTTCTTACTAACTAATTAGCACCTAAGAACTACTGCCCTAATTACCATCTAATTTGATGAACCTATAGGGGTGGAAAGTGGTAGCGAATATTCCAATTATCCAACTATAAAGTGAAATAAGTGGTCAAATTTTACTCGTTTTATGATTCATCTTAGAAATTTGATTCGTTTCCACCCTTACATGAACCCTAACTCATTTGAGCCGCATCCGCATCCGATTCGTTTCCAACCTAACTAATTTGATGGAGGTAGATACCCTAGGTAGAGGTAGGGGAGAGGGAGGAGCAGGCGTGCTCACCTCGGGTGCCTGCGACGAGGGAGGGGCAGGCGGCGTCGAGGTCGTGGTCAGGGCTCTGGGGCGGCATTGAGGTCGGGGGGCGGGGGCGGCGTCCGGGGCGGCGTTGAGGTCGGGGTCGGGGGCGGCGTCCCGGGCGACGTTGAGGTCGGGGGCGGAGCCGGCGTTGAATCTGGGGTCGGGGCGGCGTGGGGAGAGCGCGCGGCGGCCGAGGGGCGACGGCGGCAGCGAGAGTGGAGTTGCTTTGGGGGATGAAGTGGCCGTGGGGAAGGACGAACCGCGTGGTTAAGTCAGAAGTACCAGTAGCGCGTTTCAGAAAGGGCGCTACTGCTACGTTAGCTACATCGTGTTATGGAATACACGTTGCAGCTATAGCGATTTTCTGCAGAACTCGCTACTGCTATTCCTTTCTCTTTTTTCCCTTTTTTATTTTATTTTTCTTTACATTTTATTTTTTTCCTTTCTCCTTTTTCTATTTCTTTCATTTTCATTTACTTTTCTACTTGTTTTTCACTTTATTTTATTTCCGTTAGCAGCAGCGCTTTACACGTAAGCGCACCGTAGCTAAGGAGATTAGCAGTAGCATTGGGCCATTATATGCGCTACTACTAGGTTGGGCTAGCCATGTGCGCCCAGTTCAAATGTAGCAGCAGCGCTTTTCGCTAGTACGCGCTATTGCTAAAGTCATAGCAGTAGCATGGTTTATTTACGCGCGCTGCTACTAAGTAGCAGCATCGCTTGATTTTGTACAGCGCTACTGGTTAAATTCTGTGTATAGGCTTTTCCCTAGTAGTGCAAGGCGCTATGTCTTGGAGAGGATGGGTTTTGAAGACCATGAAAGTTTATAAACAAAGAAAATTCACATAAGGACTCATCATGATGTGGATTTTGAAGTAAAGCTATACAATTCTGAGAGCGTAACCCATTTTGGTTGCAAAAAATGGGAAGCACTTTGCAAAATGTATGGTTTTGATGAGGGTATGCTTGTCACCATGGATCTTGGTGATCCTAAAATCGAGCAAGACAATATGGACATTTGGGTCCTTGTTGATACGCCTCCAATTCTACCGCTATGTGAGTTTCTCAAACATAGTTATTAGCTAATTTATATTGTTTATTGCAAAATAGTTGACAACTTATTTCCATTGACAGCTTATTTTCATTCTTCAAAGAATGTGTGGGAGATGGTAGACAAAACCCACTACACCGATGGCTCCGAATTAACTTACAAGGAGAAAAATCATCTGGTCGGATTTTGTACTGACATTGAGAATTACAATATATACAATCAAACTCCTCAACATTATGGTCAATACGAGCCACTAGTGCATGTGTTCAACTACAGTAACTACCATGGATATACCCTGGTATGATTTTTTACTATTACGACATCCGTGCATCTTTTGCATACTTCTAAAACCAGTACATCATTGCTAACTATGAAGTTATTACTATGTTTTTCAACAGATAATCCCAGAGAATTGTGTGCCTCATTTGATGTATCAGAAAGGTAGCCTTAATGTTTTGAACATACAACCAGGTCATCCTACGAATCTCAACTGTCCATACCAGATTTCTAAAAGAAGTGGAGACATGCAAATCAAAGGACGGAAAAAATGTATGGACAGTTGTAAGGAGGTTCTTGGAAGCAAAAGGAAGCGAAGTGCAAGAATTGGAGACATGATGATATCCATTCTCCATAATGGAGAGCCAGGGTCTATTTTGTTTTATGTTATTTTACCTTAAAGAGGGTATTTAGGTCCTACCTAATACTGATGATCATGTGCTAAGAACAATTAAGTAGGGTTGGTTCGATGACTATGAGGAGGATGATCGTATGACTTGTTATTAATAACGAGTAGAAGTTGTATGATGATGATTAGTAGGACTTGTTATTATGATGATGCATGATGCGATCATGAAGAGTTATTGTATACCTGTAGGCGAAATGAATATGGATTGGATTGAAGTGAAGGCAACACGCATGTGGTGCATGTCAAAAGTAGTACAATCCAAACTTGATCAAGTTAGGATTGGAATTACTTTCGA
The DNA here is from genome assembly GCF_018294505.1 of Triticum aestivum. Taxonomy (NCBI): domain Eukaryota; kingdom Viridiplantae; phylum Streptophyta; class Magnoliopsida; order Poales; family Poaceae; genus Triticum; species Triticum aestivum. Next base: position 88,299,167 of record NC_057794.1, on the reverse strand, counting down.
CATGCACCACATGTTGCCTCACTTCAATCTAAGTCATGTTTAGGCATAGTAGTAGCAGTAGCATGGAGATAAGAGAGGACACATCTCTCTATTAGGTACCTATACGAACCTAAATTAACCCCAAAACCCCTAAACCACCTCCTTTAAGAAAACCAGCCCCTGAAATGCTGACGCTTGGATGCTTATTGGTCCCGGTTGGTGCTACCAACTGGGACCAAAGGCCCTTGTGCCTGGGCTCGCCGGAGCGGCCACGTGGAGGCCCATCTGTCCTGGTTGGTATAAGAAGTGGGACTAAAGGCCTAGGGCATTAGTAATGACCCTTTAGTCCTGGTTCCCCAACCGGGACAGATGGGTCTTATGAACCGGGACAAATGGGCCTTTTTCTACTAGTGGCCTGCGCTCGTTGACAAGTGGCCTGCGCTCGTGGGTCTTAAGCACACAACTGTTCTTTGACAAATCACTAATTAAGGAGTACTCGTTGCAAAGAACACTCCACTTTCTCAGGTCACGACAAGTGGCGCTCATGCAATGCGCCATTTGTCGCAACCTGGGAGTTTTCCCTTTTTTCGTGGATTCGTTTATTCAAAACGTTTTATCTTTTAAACCGTGCGTCCAAATCTCGAACCGTTTTCACCATTGGATTCCTCATGTCAAGAGCTTCAAAACTAGATCCCATGTTGATAGGTTTCGACGAACTTTTTTTTCACAAAAAAACCAGACGAAAAAACCGAACCGGGAACACGGTTTTTTTTTCCTTTCCGAAAGAGGCACGCCCGTGCCTCTCGCAAAATCACACCCGTGCCTCTTGTGGAAGCAAAACCGTAAATCTTGTGGAAGAAAAAAAAAACAGAAAACACATTTTTTCCGTTTCCGAGAGGCACGACCGTGACTCTCGTTAAAGCACAATCGTGCCTCTCGCGAAGGCAAAACCGTGACTCTCGCGAAAGAAAAAAAACAGAAAACATGTATTTTTTCTCTTTTTGAGAGGCACGGTCATGACTCTCGCGAAAGCACAACCGTGCCTCTCTCGAAAATAAAACAGAAAAAGTGTTTTGTTTTTTCCTTTCCGAGAGGCACGGCCATGACTCTCGCGAAAGCACAACCGTGCCTCTCGCGGAAGTAAAACCGTGACTCTCGCAAAAGAAAAAAAACAAAAAACGTGCTTTTTTCCATTTCCAAAAGGCACGACCGTGACTCTTGCTAAAGCACAACCATGCCTCTCGCGGAAAAAAACCGTGACTTTCACGGAATAAAAGAAAACGCGTTCTTTTCGTGCAAATTTTTTTTTTGAATTTTTTTTGATCGAAAAGCTAAAAAGACCGGGGAAAACCAAAACGTCGAAAACCCCTGGAAAAAACCATTTAAAAAGCCGAAAACGGATGCAGAAAAATAAAAAAAATAAAATCCGAAGGAAGCGTCCAGAGCGCGACACGTGTCGAATGGCTAAGGGCGTGCCAAGTGGCGCTGATCGTTGCGAGGCTCCCGAAGGAGCGCTCGTTAACTAGTTGCTCCCGTTCTTTGAGGGCTTCGCCAACACCGCACGGGTGTATATGGGCTGCGCTGAGAATTTATCGAGTGCTCATCCTGGTAAAAATATTTATTCGACGCACATGGCGAACAGTAATGGGCTTGCCCAATTATATCGGTTTTTTTTCGTACCACGGTACGCATTTTCTATGCCAGTTTTCCATATCGTTTTTTTCCAGTTTTCAGCAGTTTACTTTTAGGGCAGTAATCTGCGCCGGTGCACCGACCGAATGTTTTGGCCGGTCGCACCGCAGCCGCCTGATACATGCGCGTAGAGCCGTCCGATCAGATCCCATCTTCTTTCTTCATGTCGTCTTCAATCTGGGTCAACATGCTTCCCCGTGATTAGCCCTGTCCGCCATACCCCGGCCACGCATGCTCCGTGTCCTCGTCACTGGTCGCCGGCCATCCTTGCCGCCGGTCGCCGTTGCTGCCGCCAATCGTCGTCCTTGCAACACCCGTGCTCGATGGTTCCAGCGAAAGACCTCATCGCAGCACTCCGCCCTCGTCTGTAGCAACGCCGTCGTCGTAATACGCCCGAACCCTTCGTCGTTGCAGCAATTAACCGCCGCCGTCGTAGCACCGCCATGCCGTCAGCCGCGTCTCACCGCTCGCATGTCGTCATCATGTCGTCGCCTGGTGGAAGCTTTTTTCCTTGTTGGTTGAAGCCTTTTCTTTCCCGGTTGAAACCTTTTCCATGTTTGAAGCTTTTCTTCCAGGCCCATTGAAGCTTTTCCATGGTTGAAGCTTCTTCATTCAACGGTTGAAGCTTTTTCACACAACGGTTAAAGCTTTTTCGAACGTTGCTCGTAAGATATTTTCCATGGTTGAAACTGTTTTCCCACCCGATTGAAGCTTTTCCCCATGGTTGAAGCTTTGTCCTTTGCCTGTTGAAGCTTTTTTACACAATGATTGAAGCTTTTGCCGCGTAAGTCGAAGATTTTTTGCACGGGTTGAAGCTTTTTTTGTTTATGATTTTTCCTGGTTGAAGCTTTTTTTATGTCGGTTGAAGCATTTTTCCTTGCTGCTTGAAGCTTTCAGCATTATGCCTGTTGCTGGTCGGAACACGCCTTGTTTCTGGTAGCAAAAATCCACGCTGGATGCAACTATTTTGTCGGCCGGTTCCAACTCAAATCCACGCTGGTTGCAACACCGGTCGCCTCTCATTTGAAGCTCGTCATTGATCTCCACCTCGCCCCTCGTAGCATCTAGTCTCGCTGGTTTTCAGCTTCTGAGCTGGCCGTTTCCAGCGTTTTGGCCGGCAGGTTGCAGCAAAAATAGATGATGGTTCCGGCATCGCAGCAGCGCCGGGCTCCCCCCTGTCATCGTGTCCATCTCCGATGAGAGATGGTCGTGGGGGATCATAGGATTCAGGGCGAGCGTTGGCCATCATAGAGAAAAGGAGAAGGAGGAGGAAATTGGGGGCGGAGGCGGGAGGGGGGAAGGAGGAGGAGGAGGGTCGCAACAGCGAAAGCAATGGTGCGGGACAGGGGACTAGAGTTGCGGCGACGCTGGTGGTGCAGGATGCGGAACGGAGTTGTGGGGATGGGGTGGGGGAGCTGAGCGATGGAGAAGGAAGAAGGATATGTGCTGCAGATAAGGAAAGGGGTGCGTTGTATCTGGCCGCATGATTACGATCCATCTCGCGGCTTGCGTGAGTCCGGCGTAACGGTTCGTCCGGTACCCCCGCTGGAAACGTTTCCCTTAATTTTACTAGCAAAAAAGTCCGTGCGTTGAAACGGAAGAGGAAAAAACACACGCTCTTAACCCAATAACCATGACTCAAGACCCTAATAGGTACACGTCCTTTATTTTCACATGGCATCGTATTTGTGTTGCTGACGATGGCCTTAGTGCCCACACAATGAAAACACATTTGAATGCGGTTAGTCCTAACGCGTCCCTCTCTCGCGCGCGCACGCACACTCGCTCGGAATAACATGGAAAAATATGTTGTTCAGAGGTGTACATGTGTGGTTATTGATATTTTCTTTCCTCTGAATCTTGTGTTAATGGGTGTTTATTTGCAATTCGGATTGTCGCCGGTACAAAAAAATGGACCGTGCACTATAGATTAAATGTGCATCAAAATAATATTTTAGAAATATGTAACAGCTATAAATAATATTATATGTAGATTCTACACATTTTGTAATCAAATTTAATATATAACATGTTAAAATCAGAGTTACGGTTTAAAAGATACGAATAATTTTGTTTTAGATAAACTGCGGATTGATTAACTAAAAAGTCCAAGGGGTTTCTGTTAAAACAAAAAAAAAAATTCGGCTGATTTAAATATGGATGACGGGTTGATTACCTGAAATGTTAGGGGCTTTTCTATGAAAATGCAAAAAAATGGTCTGGTTGTGATTTAAACATGTACTGTGGGTTAATTTACAGAAAATAGAGGGGGGTTTTCGAAAGTGCGTGACAGACGACCAGAAGCACTCCGTGCTTTATTATTATGTAAAAGATTTTTTATTATCTTATATTTTCTCTGCATGTTACGTTTGTTCTAGTTTTAAAGGGTTTTTATTTCATTTTATCTTTTCATTTTTCTATTTTTTGAATTTTCAAAAATAGTGAATGTTTTGCTAAATTATGATAATTTTTTGAAAATCATAAGCATATTTAGTCCATTGTTATTTTTTAAATATATAAAAACACTTCAACACAACGAGCGACAACTAATTCCAGATGAAGGGAAGACGTCTTTAACTCGTGAACAATTTTATAAATTCGTTAACATGTTTCATATTTTGTGCACTTTTATTATTTTAAAAGGATGAATAAAAATATACGCTGCAAGACGGTCCGGATGCACTTTCTCCCGCAAACTAGGGACAAACATGAGGGGCTTGATATGGAGGAGGTTTCCCCTCCCCCTCCCGCGACGCTCTAACGAGCGCTAGGGGGTGGGGGAGCCTAGCGCCAGCTCAAAGGCCCCCTTCATCTCACCCCTTCCTTCCCTGCCGCCTCGACGTGTTGTCGGGCAAAGCCCAGCCAGTGCTGGCTATGGTGGGGTGCTCCCCCCTCCGTTCGACACAGGAGGACGCTAACCTTCTGGGTCAGGCGGCGGCACGACATTGGCTCAGGGCACGGCGGCAGCACCTAACGGTGGAGGCACGGGCTATGAGTGGCGGCGTGGAAGGGCTGCAGCGGTGGGGGTGCGTGATGGGCTCTGGCGGCAGTGGACCTGGTGATGAGTGACATTTTTACACTCATTCACCCTTTGTTTAAACCGAGATATTTTCATCAAAACTTATTCATTTTGATATTGCTACTAATGATTGATGAATGCAAATGATTCCACAAATTCTGTCTTTGGAGTGTTTCCATAGAAAATGGCTAAATATGAAAAAAAATCACGTGTGAACATGGAAATGGGTGGAAATGAAGATAGAAGAAATCATCAGGAAGCGCACCAACGAAGATAGTACAAAAGACGATGTTTCATACGCCCGCAAGTGCTTGTATTAGCGGTCGTATGGCATGAAAAATCCATGGCGTCTCGTCCACCCGAACAACTTTTATAAAGTGGACTACACCAAAATGTCAACTGAACATCGTCGAGCGAAGTCAGAACAGAACCATCTTCATCCCCTCTTATCAACCCTAGCCGCCGCTATTTCCATCATAACCTCCATCACCACCATAGTCCAACTCCCTCTAGTTCATACTTGTAATCATGCATCGCACAAGGCAGCCATTGTAAGACATATTTGCAATCAATCAATCTTCAAGATCTGGTCTTCAATGTTTTCTTCATGCGATCTGATCTCCATGTGTGAGTAGCTCGGTAAGGTATGGCTTGAGGTATATGCTTTGCAACCCTCTGTATTTGAAGGATCAATGGAAGGGCACTGAATTAACATCCCGTATGTGTGAAATAAAATTGTTTCGTAGATGCCTCTTGTCTTATCCGCGATCTTCATCCCTGGAGGTACCCAGAATCATGAAGATCGAGTAACGGTGAGGCTAAGTGCAGGGAGAACGTGAAGTGTTATACTGAGCTCCAGTGACAGATGGGTTCAATACGGTAACACGGATCAAATTCTTGGGGATTCATGACGTTGAAGGAAATATGCCCTAGAGGCAATAATAAAGTTTTTATTTTATATTTCCTTATATCACGATAAATGTTTATTATTCATACTAGAATTGTATTAACCGGAAACTTGATATATGTGTGGATACATAGATAAAACACCGTGTCCCTAGTAAGCCACTACTAGACTAGCTTGTTAAACAAAGATGGTTAAGTTTCCTAACCATAGACATGTGTTGTCATTTGACGAACGAGATCACATCATTAGGAGAATGATGTGATGGACAAGACCCATCCCTTAGCTTAGCATATTGATCGTTCAATTTTATTGCTATTGCTTTCTTCATGTCATATACATATTCCTTTGACTATGAGATTGTGAAACTCCCGGATACTGGAGGAATACCTTGTGTGCTATCAAATGTCACAACCTAAGTGGGTGATTATAAAGATGCTCTACAGGTATCTCTGAAGGTGTTTGTTGGGTTGGCATAGATCGAGATTAGGATTTGTCACTCCGAGTATCAAAGAGGTATCTCTGGGCCCTCTCGGTAATGCACATCATAATAAGACATGCAAGCAATGTGACTAATGAGTTAGTTGCGGCATGATGTATTACGGAACGAGTAAAGAGACTTGTCGGTAACGAGATTGAACTAGGTATGTGGATACCGACGATCGAATCTCGGGCAAGTAACATACCGATGACAAAAGGAATAAAGTATGTTGTCATTATGGTACGACTGATAAAGATCTTTGTACAATATGCAGGAACCAATATGAGCATCTAGGTTCCGCTGTTGGTTATTGACCGGAGAGGTCTCTCGTTCATGTCTACATAGTTCTCGAACCCGCAGGGTCCGTACGCTTAACGTTCGATGACGATTTTGTATTATATGTGTTATGTGATTTGGTGACCGAATGTTGTTCGGAGTCCCGGATGATATCACAGACATGACGAGGAGTCTCAAAATGGTCGAGACGTAAAGATTCATATGTATGAAGATGATATTCGGACACCGGAAGTGTTCAGGGGTACCGGGTACATATCGGGTCACCGGAAGTGGTTCCGGGCACCCCCCGACAACTATATGGGCCTAATGGGCAAAGAGGGGGACAGACCAGCCCCTAAAGGGCAGGTGCACCCCCATATAGGCCGAAATAGAAGGAGAAGGAAAGAGGAGAAGAGAGAAGGAAGGGGAGGGATTCGGCTTCCCCCTTCCTTCCCTCCTCCCTCCTCCTTCCTTTCCTCTCCAGAACTTACGGAATGGAGGGAGGCCGAATTGCGAGGCGCGCAAGTAGGATTCCTCCTAGTTGGGGCGCCCCCTTGGCTACCTCTCTATTGGGGAACGTAGTATTTCAAAAAATTCCTATGATCACGCAAGATCTATCTAGGAGATGCATAGCAATGAGACGGGGATAGTGTGTCCACGTACCCTCGTAGACCAAAAGCGGAAGCGTTTAGTAACATGGTTGATGTAGTCGAACGTCTTCACGATCCAACCGATCCAAGTACCGAACATACGGCACCTCCGTGTTCAGCACATGTTCAGCACGATGACGTCCCTCGAGCTCTTGATCCAGTTGAGGACGAGGGAGAGTTCCGTCAGCATGACGGCGTGGTGACAGTGATGATGAAGTTACTAGTGCAGTGCTTCACCTAAGCGCTATGACGATATGACCGAGGTGTTAAACTATGGAGGGGGCACCGCACACGGCTAATAGATTGTCTGTTGTGCTTTAGGGTGCCCCTTGCCCACGTATATAAAGGAGGGGGAGGAGGAGGTCGGCCAAGGGGGGGTGCGCTCCATAGGGGAGTCCAATTAGGATTCCCAATCCTAGTTGGAGTCCCCTTCCTTTTCCAACAGGGGATAGAGAGGGAAGGAGGAGGAGAGGGAGAAGGAAAGAGGGGGCACCGCCCCCTCCCTAGTCCAATTCGGACTTGCCATGGGGGGGGGCACGGACACCCCTTGTGGCCCCTCTCTCCTTTCCACTAAAGCTCATTAAGGCCCAATACATCCCCGGTGGGTTCCGATAACTGAGGGAGTCCTGGATTAGGGGGTCCTCGGGCGTCCAAACTATGGTACGTGGGCCAGACTGATGGACTGTGAAGGTGCAAGACCGAAGACTCTCACTCATGTCCGGATGGGACTCTCCTTGGCGTGGAAGGCAAGCTTGGTGTCCCAATATGAACATCCCTTTCTCTATAACCGACTTTGTACAACCCTAGTCCCCCCCGGTCTCTATATAAACTGGAGGGCTTAGTCCGTAGAGATGGAGAATCATATTCATAGTCATACAGGCTAGACTTCTAGGGTTTTAGCCATTACGATCTCGTGGTAGATCAACTCTTGTAACCCCCCATACTCATCCATATTAATCTAGCAGGACGTAGGGTTTTACCTCCATCGAGAGGGCCCGAACCTGGGTAAACATTGTGTTCCCTGTCTCATGTTACCATCAAACTCAGACGCACAGTTCGGGACCCCCTACCCGAGATCCGCCGGTTTTGACACCGACATTGGTGCTTTCATTGAGAGTTCCAATTTGTCGTCGTCAAGAGGTTCGATGGCCCCGTCAATCATCCACAACAACATTGCCCAGGGTGAAACTTTCCTCCCCGAATAGATCTTCGTGTTCGGCGGCTTCGTACTGCGAGCCAACTCGCTTGTCCATCTAGAGCAGATCGATAGCTATGCCCCTGGCCATCAGGTCAGATTTGGAAACTTGAACTATGTTGCGGACATCCGCAGAGACTTGATCTTCAACGGATTCGAGACCGCGGCAGTAGCCGCTCCCTGTCACCCCGATGAACATGACTTAAATCTGTCATCGAACCACACCCAGGAGATAGAACCTGCAACTGCTCCGGCTCTAGATCCGGAGTAGATCACGCATCCAAGGACGAGAGGCTCAACCCTGCCACGGAGGCCGCAGACTCAACGGTGTTGGAGCCGCACACAGACCTAACCTCAAGTGAGATCTGCGTTACCAGAGCTGAAGGAAATATGCCCTAGAGGCAATAATAAAGTTATTATTTATTTCCTTATATCATGATAAATGTTTATTATTCATGCTAGAATTGTATTAACCGGAAACATAATACATGTGTGAATACATAGACAAACAGAGTGTCACTAGTATGCCTCTACTTGACTAGCTCGTTGATCAAAGATGGTTATGTTTCCTAACCATAGACATGAGTTGTCATTTGATTAACGGGATCACATCATTAGGAGAATTATGTGATTGACTTGACCCATTCCGTTAGCTTAGCACTTGATCGTTTAGTTTGTTGCTATTGCTTTCTTCATGACTTATACATGTTCCTATGACTATGAGATTATGCAACTCCAGTTTACCAGAGGAACACTTTGTGTGCTACCAAATGTCACAACGTAACTGGGTGATTATAAAGGTGCTCTACAGGTGTCTCCGAAGGTACTTGTTGGGTTGGCGTATTTCGAGATTAGGATTTGTCACTCCAATTGTCGGAGAGGTATCTCTGGGCCCTCTCGGTAATGCACATCACTTAAGCCTTGCAAGCATTGCAACTAATGAGTTAGTTGCAGGATGATGTATTACAGAATGAGTAAAGAGACTTGCCGGTAACAAGATTGAACTAGGTATTGAGATACCAACGATCGAATCTCGGGCAAGTAACATACCGATGGCAAAGGGAACAACGTATGTTGTTATGCGGTCTGACCGATAAAATATCTTCGTAGAATATGTGGGAGCCAATATGAACACCCAGGTTCTGCTATTGGTTATTGACCTGAGACGTGTCTCGGTCATGTCTACATAGTTCTCGAACCCGTAGGGTCCGCACGCTTAAAGCTTCGATGATGGTTATATTATGAGTTTATATGTGTTGATGTACCGAAGGTTGTTCGGAGTCCCGGATATGATCCCGGACATGACGAGGAGTCTCGAAATGGTCGAGACATGAAGATCGAAATATTGGAAGCCTATGTTTGGATATCAGAAGTGTTCCGGGTGAAATCGGGATTTTACCGGAGTACCGGGAGGTTACCGGAACCCGCTGGGAGGTAAATGGGCCTTTACAGAGAAGAGGAGAAGCGGCCAGGGCTGGGCCGCGCTCCCCTCCCCCTAGTACGAATAGGACAAGGAGAGGGGGGCGGCGCCCCCCTTCCTTCTCTCCCTCCTCTTTCCCCCTCCCGAATCCTATTCCAACTAGGAAGGGGGAGGGAGTCCTACTCCCGGTGGGAGTAGGACTCCTCCTGGCGCACCCTCTCCCTGGCCGGCCGCACCCCCCTTGCTCCTTTATATATGGGGGCAGGGGGCACCTCATAGACACAACAATTGATCGTTTGATCTTTTAGCCGTGTGCGGTTCCCCCCTCCACTATAGTCCACCTCGATATTACTGTAGCGGTGCTTAGGTGAAGCCCTGCGTCGGTAGAACATCAACATCGTCACCACGCCGTCGTGCTGACGAAACTCTCCCTCAACACTCGGCTGGATCGGAGTTCGAGGGACATCATCGGGCTGAATGTGTGCTGAACTCGGAGGTGCCATACGTTCGGTACTTGATCGGTCGGATCGTGAAGACGTACGACTACATCAACCGCGTTTTGCTAACGCTTCCGCTTTCAGTCTACGAGGGTATGTGGACAACACTCTCCCCTCTCGTTGCTATGCATCACCATGATCTTGCGTGTGCGTAGGAAAATGTTGAAATTACTACGTTACCCAGCAGTGGCATCCGAGCATGGTTTTATGCGTAGATGTCATGTGCACGAGTTGAACACAAGTGAGTTGTGGGCAATATAAGTCATACTGCTTACCAGCATGTCATACTTTGGTTCGGCGATATCGTTGGACGAAGCGGCCCGGATCGATGCTACCTCTTGAGCACTGCGTTGGATTTCCCCGAAGAGGAGAGGATGATGCAGCAAAGTAGCATAAGTATTTCCCATAGTTTTTGAGAACCAAGGTATCAATCCAGTTGGAGGCGACGCGCGAGTCCCTCGTACCTACACAAAAACAATAGCTCAACGCAACCAACGTGCTTAGAGGTTGTCAATCCCTTCACGATCACTTACGAAAGTGAGATCTGATAGAGATGATAAATAATATTTTTGGTATTTTTGATATAGAGATGCAAAGTATAAAGTAAAAGCAAAGTAAAAGCAAAGCAATAATAAAGTGATGGAGATTGATATGATGAGAAAGAGACCCGGGGCCATAGGTTTCACTAGTGGATTCTCTCAAGAGCATAAGTATTCTACGGTGGGTGAACAAATTACTGTTGAGCAATTGACAGAACTGAGCATAGTTATGAGATTATCTAGGTATGATCATGTATATAGGCATCACGTCCGAGACAAGTAGACCGAAACGATTCTGCATCTACTACTATTACTCCACTCATAGACCGCTATCCAACATGCATCTAGAGTATTAAGTTAAAAACAGAGTAACGCCTTAAGCAAGATGACATGATGTAGAGGGATAGTTTCATGCAATATGATAAAAACCCCATCTTGTTATCCTCGATGGCAACGATACAATACGTGCCTTGCTGCCCCTTCTGTCACTGGGAAAGGACACCGCAAGATTGAACCCAAACTAAGCACTTCTCCCATGGCAAGAACAACCAATCTAGTAGGCCAAACCAAACTGATAATTCGAAGAGACTTGCAAAGATAACCAATCATACATAAAAGAATTCAGAGAAGATTCAAATGTTATTCATAGATAGACTTGATCATAAACCCACAATTCATCGATCTCAACAAACACACCGCAAAAATAAGATTACATCGAATAGATCTCCACGAGAGAGGGGGAGAACATTGTATTGAGATCCAAAAAGAGAGAAGAAGCCATCTAGCTACTAGCTATGGACTCGTAGGTCTGAAGTAAACTACTCACACTTCATCGGAGAGGCTTGGATGATGATGTAGAAGCCCTCCGTTATCGATGCCCCCTCCGGCAGAGCTCCGGAACAGGCCCCAAGAGGGGATCTCATGGATACAGAAAGTTGCAGCGGTGGAATTAGGTTTTTGGCTCCGTTTCTGATCATTTGGTGGTACGTGGATATATATAGGAGGAAGAAGTACGTCGGTGGAGCTTTGAGGGGCCCACGAGGCAAGGGGCGCGCCCTCCACCCTCGTGACCGCCTCGTGGCTTTCTTTACAGAGGTTCCAAGTCTCCTTGATCTTATCTGATGAGAAAATCACGTTTCCGAAGGTTTCATTCCGTTTGGACTCCGTTTGATATTCCTTTTCTTCGAAACCCTAAAACAGGCAAAAAATAGCAATTCTGGGCTGGGCCTCTGGTTAATAGGTTAGTTCCAAAAGTAATATAAAAGTGGATAATAAAGCCCAATAATGTTCAAAATAGTAGATAATATAGCATGGAGGAATCAAAAATTATAGATACTTTGGAAACGTATCAAGCATCTCCAAGCTTAATTCCTGCTCGTCCTCGAGTAGGTAAATGATAAAAAATAGAATTTTTGATGCGGAGTACTACTTGGCATAATTTCAATGTAAATCTTCTTAATTGTGGTATGAATATTCAGATTCAAAAGATTCAAGACAAAAGTTCATGTTGACATAAAAATAATAATACTTCAAGCATACTAACAAAGCAATTATGTCTTCTCAAAATAACATGGCCAAAGAAAGCTATCCCTACAAAATCATATAGTCTGGCTATGCTCTATCTTCACCACACAAAGTATTTAAATCATGCACAACCCTGATGACAAGCCAAGCAATTGTTTCATACTTTTGACATTTTCAAAACTTTTTCAATTTTCACGCAATACATGAGCGTGAGCCATGGATATAGCACTATATGTGGAATAGAGTGGTGGTTGTGGAGAAGACAAAAAGAGGGGAAGATAGTCTCACATCAACTAGGCGTATCAACGGGCTATGGAGATGCCCATCAATAGATATCAATGTGAGTGAGTAGGGATTGCCATGCAACGGATGCACTAGAGCTATAATTATATGAAAGCTCAACAAAAGAAACTAAGTGGGTGTGCATCCAACTCGCTTGCTCACGAAGACCTAGGGCATTTTGAGGAAGCCCATCATTGGAATATACAAGCCAACTTCTATAATGAAAAATTCGCACTAGTATATGAAATTGACATAATGAGAGACTCTCTATCATGAAGATCATGGTGCTACTTTGAAGCACAAGTGTGGTAAAAGGATAGTAACATTGTCCCTTCTCTCTTTTTCTCTCTTTTTTGTTTGGGCCTTCTCTTTTTTATGGCCTCTTTTTTTCGTCTGGAGTCTCATCCCGACTTGTGGGGGAAACATAGTCTCCATCATCCTTTCCTCACTTGGGACAATGCTCTAAAAATGATGATCATCACACTTTTATTTTTCTTACAACTCAACAATTACAACTCGATACTTAGAACAAAATATGACTATATATGAATGCCTCCGGCAGTGTACCGGGATATGCAATGAATCAAGAGTGACATGTATGAAAGAATTATGAACGGTGGCTTTGCCACAAATACGATGTCAACTACATGATCATGCTAGCAATATGACAATGATGGAGCGTGTCATAATGAACGGAATGGTGGAAAGTTGCATGGCAATATATCTCGGAATGGCTATGGAAATGCCATGATAGGTAGGTATGGTGGCTGATTTAAGGAAGGTATTTGGTGGGTGTATGATACCGGCGAAAAGTGCGCGGTATTAGAGAGGCTAGCAATGGTGGAAGGAAGGAAAGTGCGTATAATCCATGGACTCAACATTAGTCATAAAGAACTCATATACTTATTGCAAAAATCTAGAAGTTATCAAAGCAAAGTATTACGCGCATGCTCCTAGGGGGATAGATTGGTAGGAAAAGACCATCGCTCGTCCCCGACCGCCACTCATAAGGAAGACAATCAATAAATAAATCATGCTCCGACTTCATCACATAACGGTTCACCATACGTGCATGCTACGGGAATCACAAACTTTAACACAAGCATTTCTCAAATTCACAACTACTCAACTAGCATGACTCTAATATCACCATCCTCATATCTCAAAACAATTATCAAGCATCAATTTTTTCTTAGTATTCAACGCACTCAAAAGAAAGTTTTACAAATCTTGAATACCAAGCATATTATTATTAAGCAAATTACCATGATATTAAGACTCTAAAAATAATCTAAGTGAAGCATGAGAGATCAATAATTTCTATAAAACAAATCCACCACCGTGCTCTAAAAAGATATAAGTGAAGCACTAGAGCAAAATTATATAACTCAAAAGATATAAGTGAAGCATATAGAGTATTCTATCAAATTCCAAATTATGTATGGCTCTCTCAAAAGGTGTGTACAGCAAGGATGATTGTGGTAAACTAATAAGCAAAGACTCAAATCATAAAAGACGCTCCAAGCAAAACACATATCATGTGGTGAATAAAAATATTGCTCCAAGTAAAGTTACCGATAGAAGTAGACGAAAGAGGGGATGCCTTCCGGGGCATCCCCAAGCTTTGGCTTTTGGGTGTCCTTGAATTATCTTGGGGGTGCCATGGGAATCCCCAATATTAGTCTCTTGCCACTCCTTGTTCCATAATCCATCAAATCTTTACCCAAAACATGAAAACTTCACAACACAAAACTCAAAGTAGAAAATCTCGTGAGCTCCGTTAGCGAAAGAAAACAAAAGAACAGTTAAAGGTACTGTAATGAACTAATTCTTTATTTATATGGGTGTTATACCTACTGTATTCCAACTTCTCTATGGATTATAAACTATTTTACTAGCCATAGATTCATCAAAATAAGCAAACAACACACGAAAAACAGAATCTGTCAAAAACAGAACAGTCTGTAGTAATCTGTAGCTAGCGCAAGATCTGGAACCCCAAAAATTCTAAAATAAATTTCTGGACGTGAGGAATTTATCTATTAATCATCTTCAAAAAGAATTAACTAAATATCTCTCTCCAAATAAAAATTACAGCAGTTCTCGTGAACGCTAAAGTTTCTGTTTTTTACAGCAAGTTCAACAAGACTTTCCCCAAGTCTTCCCAACGGTTCTACTTGGCACAAACACTAATTAAACACAAAAAACACAACCAAAACAGAGTCTAAATAATTTATTTATTACTAAACAGGAGCAAAAAGCAAGGAATAAAAATAAAATTGGGTTGCCTCCCAACAAGCGCTATCGTTTAACGCCCCTAGCTAGGCATAACAAGCAAGAATAGATCTAGGTATTGCCATCTTTGGTAGGCAATCCATAAGTGGCTCTCATGATAGATTCATATGGTAATTTTATTTTCTTTCTAGGGAAGTGTTCCATGCCCTTTTTTAATGGAAATTGGAATCTAATATTCCCTTCCTTCATATCAATAATTGCACCAACCGTTCTAAGGAAAGGTCTACCGAGAATAATAGGGCAAGAAGGATTGCAATCTATATCAAGAACGATAAAATCTAAGGGCATATAGTTCCTATTTGCAACAATAAGAACATCATTAATTCTTCCCATAGGTTTCTTAATAGTGGAATCCGCAAGATGCAAGTTTAGAGACCAATCATCAAAATCACGAAAATCTAGCAAATCACACAAAGTTTTGGGAATAGTAGAGACACTAGCACCCAAATCACACAAAGCATAAAACTCATGATTTTTAATTTTAATTTTAATAGTAGGTTCCCACTCATCATAAAGTTTTCTAGGGATAGAAACTTCCAATTCAAGTTTTTCTTCATAAGATTGCATCAAGGCATCAACGATATGTTTAGTAAATGCTTTATTTTGACTATAAGCATGAGGAGATTTTAGCACGGATTGCAACAAGGAAATACAATCAATTAAAGAGCAATTTTCATAGTTAAATTCCTTGAAATCCATAATAGTGGGTTTAGCAACATCTAGGGTTTTAATTTCTTCAATCCCACTTTTATCAAATTTAGCATCAAGATCAAAAGATTCAGAATTCTTGGAACGCCTTCTAGGTAAAGGTGGATCATATTCAGTCCCATCATTATCAAGATTCATATTGCAAAACAAAGATTTAATAGGGGACACATCAATAACTTTTAGATCTTCATCATTATTTTCATAGGAACTAGAAGAACACGCTTTTATAAAGGCATCTTTCTTAGCACGCATCCTAGCGGTTCTTTCTTTGCACTCGTCAATGGAAATTCTCATGGCTTTGAGAGACTCATTGATATCATGCTTAGGTGGAATAGATCTAAGTTTCAAAGAATCAACATCAAGAGCAATTCTATCAACGTTCCTAGCCAAATCATCAATCTTAAGCAATTTTTCTTCAATCATAGCATTAAAATTCTTTTGCGAAGAAATAAATTCTTTAATATTAGATTCAAAATCAGAGGGCATCTTATTATAATTTCCATAAGAATTGTTGTAGGAATTACCATAATTATTAGAGGGATTACTAGGATAAGGCCTAGGATTGAAATTTCCTCTATACGCGTTGTTACCAAAATTGTTCCTACCAACAAAATTCACATCCATAGATTCATTATTATTCTCAATCAAAGTAGACAAGGGCACATCATTAGGATCAGAAGAAACACTCTTATTAGCAAATAATTTCATAAGTTCATCCATCTTTCCACTCAAAACATTAATTTCTTCTATCGCATGCACCTTTTTTAGTAGATCTTTCAGTATGCCATTGAGAATAATTAACCATAATATTATCTAGGAGTTTAGTAGCTTCTCCTAAAGTGATTTCCATAAAAGTGCCTCCCGCGGCCGAATCTAAAAGATTTCTAGAAGCAAAATTCAATCCGGCATAAAAAAAAATTTTTGTATAATCATCCACAAATTCAAACCATGAGTAGGGCAATTACGTATCATTAATTTCATTCTCTCCCAAGCTTGTGCAACATGTTCATGATCAAGTTGCTTAAAATTCATAATATCGTTTCTAAGAGAGATGATCTTAGCAAGAGGAAAATACTTGGAGATAAAAGCATCTTTGCACTTGTTCCATGAATCAATACTATTTTTAGGCAAAGATGAAAACCAAGCTTTAGCACGATCTCTAAGCGAAAAAGGAAATTTCTTCAATTTAGCAATATCATTATCCACATCTTTCTTCTTTGCATTTCACACAAATCAATGAAGCTATTAAGATGGGTAGCGGCATCTTCACTAGGAAGGCCGGAGAACGGATCTTTCATGACAAGATTCAACAGAGCAGTATTAATTTCACAAGATTCAACATCGGTAAGAGGAGCAATTAGAGTGCTAAGGAAATCATTGTTGTTGGTATTGGTGAAGTCACACAATTTAGTATTATCTTGAGCCATCGCGACAAACAAGCAAACTAACACACAAGAAAACAAAAGGCAAACGGGCAAAAGAGGCAAATAGAGAGGGTGAGGGAGGATAGAGAGAGAGGGCGAATAAAACAGCAAGTGTGAATTGGGGGGAGAGGAAAACGAGAGGCAAATGGCAAATAATGTAATGCGGGAGATAGGGATTGTGATGGGTACTTGGTATGTTGACTTTTGCACAGACCTCCCCTGCAACGGTGCCAGAAATGGCTCGTTGTCGGGAGTTAAATCTTGACTTGCACGAACCTCCCCGGCAACGGCACCAGAATTCTTCTTGCTACCTCTTGAGCACTGCGTTGGATTTCCCCGAAGAGGAGAGGATGATGCAGCAAAGTAGCGTAAGTATTTCCCTCAGTTTTTGAGAACCAAGGTATCAATCCAGTAGGAGGCTACGCGCGAGTCCCTCGTACCTACACAAAACAATAGCTCAACGCAACCAACGCACTTAGGGGTTGTCAATCCCTTCACGGTCACTTACGAAAGTGATATCTGATAGAGATGATAAATAATATTTTTGGTATTTTTGATATAGAGATGCAAAGTATAAAGTAAAAGAAAAGTAAAAGCAAAGCAATAATAAAGTGATGGAGATTGATATGATGAGAAAGAGACCCGGGGGCCATAGGTTTCACTAGTGGCTTCTCTCAAGAGCATAAGTATTCTACGGTGGGTGAACACATTAATGTTGAGCAATTGACAGAATTGAGCATAGTTATGAGAATATCTAGGTATGATCATGTATATAGGCATCACGTCCGAGACAAGTAGACCGAACGATTCTGCATCTACTACTATTACTCCACTCATCGACCGCTATCCAGCATGCATCTAGAGTATTAAGTTAAAAACAGAGTAACGCCTTAAGCAAGATGACATGATGTAGAGGGATAGTTTCATGCAATATGATAAAAACCCCATCTTGTTATCCTCGATGGCAACGATACAATACGTGCCTTGCTGCCCCTTCTGTCACTGGGAAAGGACACCGCAAGATCGAACCCAAAGCTATGCACTTCTCCCATGGCAAGAACAACCAATCTAGTAGGCCAAACCAAATTGATAATTTGAAGAGACTTGCAAAGATAACCAATCATACATAAAAGAATTCAGAGAAGATTCAAATATTATTCATAGGTAGACTTGATCATAAACGCACAATTCATCGGTCTCAACAAACACACCGCAAAAAGAAGATTACATCGAATAGATCTCCATGAGAGAGGGGGAGAACATTGTATTGTGATCCAAAAAGAGAGAAGAAGCCATCTAGCTACTAGATATGGACCTGTAGGTCTGAAGTAAACTACTCACACTTCATCGGAGAGGCTTGGATGATGATGTAGAAGCCCTCCGTGATCGATGCCCCCTCCGGTGGAGCTCCGGAACAGGCCCCAAGATGGGATCTCCTGGATACAAAAAGTTGCGGCGGTGGAATTAGGTTTTTGGCTCTGTTTCTAATCGTTTGGAGGTACGTGGATATATATAGGAGGAAGAAGTACATCGGAGGAGTTTCGAGGGGCCCACGAGGCAGGGGGCGCGCCCTAGGGGGGCGCCCTCCACCCTCGTGACCGCCTCCTGGCTTTCTTGACGGAGGGTCCAAGTCTCCTGGATCTTATCTGATGAGAAAATCACGTTTCCGAAGGTTTCATTCCGTTTGGACTCCGTTTGATATTCCTTTTCTTCAAAACCCTAAAACAGGCAAAAACAACAATTCTGGGCTGGGCCTCCGGTTAATAGGTTAGTCCCAAAAATAATATAAAATTGGATAATAAAGCCCAATAATGTCCAAAATAGTAGATAATATAGCATGGAGCAATCAAAAATTATAGATACGTTGGAGACGTATCAACCGACATTACGCGTACGCTTACACGAGACTGGTTCTACCGACGTGCTTTCCACACTGGTGGCTAGCGGGTGTCAGTTTCTCCAACTTTAGTTGAATCGAGTGTGGCTACGCCCGGTCCTTGCGAAGGTTAAAATAGCACCAACTTGACAAACTATCGTTGTGGTTTTGATGCGTAGGTAAGAACGGTTCTTGCTAAGCCTGTAGCAGCCACGTAAAACTTGCAACAACAAAGTAGAGGATGTCTAACTTGTTTTTGCAGGGCATGTTGTGATGTGATATGGTCAAGACATGATGCTAAATTTTATTGTATGAGATGATCATGTTTTGTAACTGAGTTATCGGCAACTGGCAGGAACCATATGGTTGTCGCTTTATTGTATGCAATGCAATCGCCCTGTAATGCTTTACTTTATCACTAAGAGGTAGCGATAGTCGTAGAAGCACAAGATTGGCGAGGCGCCAATGATGCTACGATGTAGATCAAGGTGTCACGCCGGTGACGATGGTGATCATGACGGTGCTTCGGAGATGGAGATCACAAGCACAAGATGATGATGGACATATCATATCACTTATATTGATTGCATGTGATGTTTATATTTTATGCATCTTATCTTGCTTTGATTGACGGTAGCACTATAAGATGATCTCTCACTAAATTTCAAGATAAAAAGTGTTCTCCCTGAGTATGCACCGTTGCCAAAGTTCATCGTGCCCAGACACCACGTGATGATCGGGTGTGATAAGCTCTACGTCCATCTACAACGGGTGCAAGCCAATTTTGCACACGCAGAATACTCAGGTTAAACTTGACGAGCCTAGCATATGCAGATATGGCCTCGGAACACTAAGACCGAAAGGTCGAGCGTGAATCATATAGTAGATATGATCAACATAGTGATGTTCACCATTGAAAACTACTCCATTTCACGTGATGATCGGTTATGGTTTAGTTGATTTGGATCACATGATCACTTAGAAGATTAGAGGGATGTCTTTCTAAGTGGGAGTTCTTAAGTAATATGATTAATTGAACTTAAATTTATCATGAACTTAATCCTGGTAGTATTAACATATCTATGTTGTAGATCAATAGCTCGTGTTTAGCTCCCCTGTTTTATTTTTGATATGTTCCTAGAGAAAACTAAGTTGCAAGATGTTAGTAGCAATGATGCGGATTGGATCCGTGATCTGAGGTTTATCCTCATTGATGCACAGAAGAATTATGTCCTTGATGCACCGCTAGGTGACAAACCTATTGCAGGAGCAGATCCAGATGTTATGAACGTTTGGCTAGCTCAATCTGATGACTACTTAATAGTTTAGTGCGCCATGATTAACGGCTTAGAATTGGGACTTCAAAGACGTTTTGAACGTCATACACCATATGAGATGTTTCAGGAGTTGAAGTTAATATTTCAAGCAAATACCCGAGTTGAGAGATATGAAGTCTTCAACAAGTTCTATAGCTAAAAGATGGAGGAGAATAGCTCAAGCAGTGAGCATGTGCTCAGATTGTCTGGGTACTACAATCGCTTGAATCAAGTGGGCGTTAATCTTCCAGATAAGATAGTGATTGACAGAATTCTCTAGTCACCATCACCAAGTTAGTAGAACTTCGTGATGAACTATAATATGCAAGGGATAACGGAAATGATTCCCAAGCTCTTCGTGATTCTGAAATCGACGAAGGTAGAAATCAAGAAAAACATCAAGCAAAGGGAAAAGGGAAGAAGGGGAACTTCAAGAAGAACGACAAGTAAGTTGCTGCTCAGGTGAAGAAGCCCAAGTCTGTTCCTAAGCCTGAGACTAAGTTCTTCTACTGCAAAGGGACTGGTCACTGGAAGCGGAACTACCCCAAGTAATTGGCGGATAAGAAGGATGGCAAACTAAACATAGGTATATTTGAGATACATGTTATTGATGTGTAATTTACTAGTGTTTATAGCAACCCCTCACTATTTGATACTAGTTCAGTTGCTAAGAATAGTAACTCGAAACGGGAGTTGTAGAATGAACAGAGACTAGTTAAGGGTGAAGTGACGATGTGTATTGGAAATGGTTCCAAGATTGATATGATCATCATCGCACACTCCCTCTACTTTCGGGATTAGTGTTAAACCTAAAATAAATGTTATTTAGTGTTTGCATTGAGCATAAATATGATTGGATCATGTTTATTGCAATACGGTTATTCATGTAATAAAACCTTCAATGGTCATACACCCAATGAAAATGGTTTGTTGAATCTCGATCGTGGTGATACACATTTTCATAATATTGAAGCCAAAAGATGCAAAGTTAATAATAATAGTGCAACTTATTTGTGGCACTGCCGTTTAGGTCATATTGGTGTAAAGCGCATGAAGAAAATCCATGTTGATGGGCTTTTGGAATCACTTGATTATGAATCAGTTGATGCTTGTGAACCATGCCTCATGGGCAAGATGACTAAGACTCCGTTCTCCGGAACAATGGAGTGAGCAACAGATTTGTTGGTAATCATACACACTGATGTATGTGGTCTGATGAATATTGAGGCTCGCGGCAGGTATCATTATTTTCTAATCTTCACAGATTATTTGAGCAGATATGAGTATATCTATTTGATGAAACATAAGTCTGAAACATTTGAAAAGTTCAAAGAACTTCAGAGTGAAGTGGAAAATCATCGTGACAAGAAAATAAAGTTTCTACAATCTGATCGCAGAGACAAATATTTGAGTTACCAGTTTGGTCTTCAATTAAAACAATGTGGAATAGTTTCACAAAATCGTGCCACCTGGAACACCACATCATAATGGTGTGTCCGAACGTCATAACCGTACTATTATTGGATATAGTGCAATCTATGATGTTTCTTACCAATTAACCACTATCATTTTGGGGATATGTTTTAGAGACGGCCGCATTCACGTTAAATAGGGCACCATCGAAATCCATTGAAACGACGCCTTATGAACTGTGGTTTGGCAAGAAACCAAAGATGTCATTCCTGAAAGTTTGGGGTTGCAATGCTTATGTGAAAAAGTTTCAACATGATAAGCTCAAACCCAAATCGGAGAAGTGCGTCTTCATAGGATACCCAAAAGAAAATGTTGGGTACACCTTCTATCACAGATCCGAAGGCAAGATATTCATTGCTGAGAATGGGTCCTTTCTAGAGAAGGAGTTTCTCTCGAAAGAAGTGAGTGGGAGGAAAGTAGAACTTGATGAGGTAACTATACCTGCTCCCTTATTGGAAAGTAGTTCATCACAGAAATTTGTTCCTGTGACTCCTACACCAATTGGTGAGGAAGCTAATGATGATGATCATGTAACTTCAGATCAAGTTATTACCGAACCTCGTAGGTCAACCAGAGTGAGATTCGCACCAGAGGGGTACGGTAATTCTGTTCTGGAGGTCATGTTACTTGACCATGATGAACCTACAAACTATGAGGAAGCGATGATGAGCCCAGAATCCGCGAAATGGCTTGAGGCCATGAAATCTGAGATGAGATCCATGTATAGGAACAAAGTATGGACTTTGATTGACTTTCCCAATGATTGGCAAGCCATTGAGATTAAATAGATCTTCAAGAGGAAGACAGACACTAATAGTAGTGTTACTATCTACAAAGCTAGAATTGTCGCAAAAGGTTTTCGACAAGTTCAAGGTATTGACTACGATGAGAGTTTCTCACTCGTATCTATGCTTAAGTCTGTCCGAATCATGTTAGCAATTGCCGCATTTTATGAAATCTGGCAAATGGATAAACAAAACTGCATTCCTTAATGGATTTATCAAAGAAGAGTTGTATATGATGCAACCAGAAGGTTTTGTCAATCCTAAAGGTACTAACAAAATATGCAAGCTCCAGCGATCCATCTATGGACTAGTGCAAGCATCTCGGAGTTGGAATATATGCTTTGATAAGTTGATCAAAGCATATAGTTTTATACAGACTTGCGGTAAAGCCTGTATTTACAAAAAAGTGAGTGGGAGCACTACAACATTTTTGATAAGTATATGTATGACATATTGTTGATCGGAGATAATGTGGAATTATTCTGCAAAGCATAAATGAATGTTTGAAAGGAGTTTTTTCAAAGAAAGACCTCGGTGAAGCTGCTTACATATTGAGCATCAAGATCTATAGAGATAGATCAAGATGCTTGATAAGGTTTTCAATGAGTACATACCTTGACAAGATTTTGAAGTAGTTCAAAAGGAACAGTCAAAAAGGAGTTCTTGCCTATGTTACAAGGTGTGAAGTTGAGTAAGACTCAAAACCCTACCACGGCAGAAGATAGAGAGAGAATGAAAGTCATTCCCAATGCCTCAGCCATAGGTTCTATAAAGTATGCCATGTTGTTTACCAGACCTATTGTATACCCTGCCCTGAGTTTGGCAAGGGAGTACAATAGTGATCTAGGAGTAGATCACTTGACATTGGTCAAAATTATCCTTAGTGGAATAAGGATATGTTTCTTGATTATGGAGGTGACAAAAGGTTCGTCATAAAGGGTTACGTCGATGCAAGTTTTGACACTAATCCAGATGACTCTAAGTCTCAATCTAGATACATATTGAAAGTGGGAGCAATTAGCTAGAGTAGCTCCGTGCAGAGCATTGTTGACATAGAAATTTGCAAAATACATACGGATCTGAATGTGGCAGACCCGTTGACTAAACTTCCCTCACAAGCAAAACATGATCACACCTTAGTACTCTTTGGGTATTAATCACATAGCGATGTGAACTAGATTATTGACTATAGTAAACCCTTTGGGTGTTGGTCACATGACGATGTGAACTATGGGTGTTAATCACATGGTGATGTGAACTATTGATGTTAAATCACATGGCGATGTGAACTAGATTATTGACTCCAGTGCAAGTGGGAGACTGAAGGAAATATGCCCTAGAGGCAATAATAAAGTTATTATTTATTTCCTTATATCATGATAAATGTTTATTATTCATGCTAGAATTGTATTAACGGGAAACATAATACATGTGTGAATACATAGACAAACAAAGTGTCACTAGTATGCCTCTACTTGACTAGCTCGTTGATCAAAAATGGTTATGTTTCCTAACCATAGACATGAGTTGTCATTTGATTAACGGGATCACATCATTAGGAGAATGATGTGATTGACTTGACCCATTCCGTTAGCTTAGCACTTGGTCGTTTAGTTTGTTGTTATTGCTTTCTTCATGACTTATACATGTTTCTATGACTATGAGATTATGCAACTCCCGTTTACCGGAGGAACACTTTGTGTGCTACCAAATGTCACAACGTAAATGGTGATTATAAAGGTGCTCTACAGGTGTCTCTGAAGGTACTTGTTGGGTTGGCGTATTTCGAGGTTAGGATTTGCCACTCTGATTGTCGGAGAGGTATCTCTGGGCCCTCTCGGTAATGCACATCACTTAAGCCTTGCAAGCATTGCAACTAATGAGTTAGTTGCGGGATGGTGTATTACGGAACGAGTAAAGAGACTTGCCGGTAACGAGATTGAACTAGGTATTGAGATACCAACGATCGAATCTCGGGCAAGTAACATATCGATGACAAAGGGAACAACGTATGTTGTTATGCGGTCTGACCGATAAAAGATCTTCGTAGAATATGTGGGAGCCAATCTGAACATCCAGGTTCCGCTATTGGTTATTAACCTAAGACGTGTCTCGGTCATGTCTACATAGTTCTCGAACCCGTAGGGTCCGCATGCTTAAAGCTTCGATGACGGTTATATTATGAGTTTATATGTTTTGATGTACCGAAGGTTGTTCGGAGTCCTAGATGTGATCCCGGACAAGAAGAGGAGTCTCGAAATGGCCGAGACATGAAGATTGATATATTGGAAGCCTATGTTTGGATATCGAAAGTGTTCCAGGTGAAATCTGGATTTTACCGGAGTACCGGGAGGTTACCGGAACCCCCTGGGAGGTAAATGGGCCTTAGTGGGCCTTTATGGAGAAGAGGAGAAGCGGCCAGGGTTGGGCCACGCGCCCCTCCCCCCTAGTCCGAATAGGACAAGGAGAGGGGTGCGGCGCCCCCCTTCCTTCTCTCCCTCCTCTTCCCCCCTCCCGAATCCTATTCCAACTAGGAAAGGGGGAGAGTCCAACTCCCGATGGGAGTAGGACTCCTCCTGGCGCACCCTCTCCCTGGCAGGATGCACCCCCCTTGCTCCTTTATATACGGGGCCAGGGGGCACCTCATAGACACAATAATTGATCGTTTGATCTTTTAGCCGTGTGTGGTGCCCCCCTCCACTATAGTCCACCTCGATATTACTGTAGCGGTGCTTAGGTGAGGCCCTGCGTCGGTAGAACATCAACATCGTCACCACGCCATCGTGCTGACAAAACTCTCCCTCAACACTCGGCTGGATCGGAGTTCGAGGGACGTCATCAGGCTGAACGTGTGCTGAACTCGGAGGTGCCGTACGTTCGGTACTTGATCTGTCGGATCGTGAAGACGTACGACTACATCAACCGCGTTGTACCAATGCTTCCACTTTTGGTCTATGAGGGTACGTGGACAACACTCTCCCCTCTCGTTGCTATGCATCACCATGATCTTGCACGTGCGTAGGAAAATTTTGAAATTACTACGTTACCCAACAAGAG
Organism: Triticum aestivum; assembly: GCF_018294505.1. NCBI lineage: Eukaryota > Viridiplantae > Streptophyta > Magnoliopsida > Poales > Poaceae > Triticum > Triticum aestivum. Next base: position 88,273,775 of record NC_057794.1, on the reverse strand, counting down.
CCTCGGACACGTTTCCGGCTACAGGTTCTGAAGCATGTGCGTCCGCACATGATGAGCTTGATCGGGCGTCAATCGTTGAATTCAGCTCCGCGGACATCTTCCGACTCGCCTTTAGGCGACGTGCTAAACTCATTAAAAACACTCTCCTTAGCGGGGGACTCGCAACCGAATTATATCCAGTTCAAACTGGAGGCTGTTGACGGAGAAATTTGCTTCCCACCCCCGCCCACTTAATAGCCACTGTCGAAGACTTAACTGACATGCTCGATTACGGTTTCGACGACATCGATGATATGGACGACGATGCCGGAGAAGAAGAGGCCCAAAACCCGCCATCTACCGGACGCTGGACGGCTACTTCCTCGTATGACGTATACATGGTGGATGCACCAAAAGAGAATAGCGACAATGACAAGGAAGATCCAGTCGAGGATAAACCTCCCGAGATACAACCAAAGTGCCGGCGTCAGCGGCACCGCTCTAAGCCACGCCGCAGCAAAGACAGCAACACCGACACAGGAGAAGATAACACTCCGGACAGTGCCGAAGACAATGAAGACCCCGTTGAGGCAACTTCCGAACAAGATGAACGGCAAGACGGGCAAGTTATCCCTGATGAACATGCCACACACGAAGACTCGGAGGACAGTAATTATCTTCCACTCTCCGAGGATGAGGCGAGCCTCAGCACCGAGGATTTTATCGTGCCTGAGGAACCTCTCGAGCAGGAGCGCTTCAAGCTCCAGCTAATAGCCAGTGCAAGGAGCTTGAAAAAGAAACAGCAGCAGCTTCAAGCTGATCAAGATCTGCTCAATGATAGATGGACTGATGTCCTGGCAGCCAAGGAATACGGCCTCAAGCGCCTAGCCAAAAGTTTCCCAAAGCGCAAATTGCTACCTCAGTTCGATGACGAGGCATTGGAGACCGTACCATCATCGCGCAATGTGGCTGACCGACCAGCACGCGGTCGGGATAAAGCGACAACTCAAGACGAACACCAGCCTGCCCTACCTCACCGTAAAGGCAGAGATAAAACAGCTCGGGGACACACATATGACCTACATCAAGACTTGGACGGTAGAGCAGGTCAGAACAGATCAATCTATGGATCACGGGGGCGTGCCCCACACACGATAACGGCTATCTAGCCAGACACAATAGCCATACTCACGCCAGGGCCGAGAACCGCAGACAGACTCTATCCGAGCTACGTCGCGACGTGGCCCGACATAGAGGCGCCGCTCACCCACTTTGCTTCACTGATGAAGTAATGGACCACGAATTCCTAGAAGGGTTTAAATCAATGAATATTGAATCATACAATGGAACAACAGATCCCGCGGTATGGATTGAGGACTATCTTCTTCATATCCACATGGTCCGCGGTAATGATCTCCATGCCATTAAATACCTACCACTAAAACTAAAGGGACCAGCTCAGCACTGGTTAAACAGCCTTCCAGAGAACTCCGTTGGCAGCTGGGAAGACCTGGAAGACGCCTTTCGCGATAACTTCCAAGGTACATATGTCTGGCCACCAGACACCAATTACTTAAGTCACATCATCCAGCAGCCTGGAGAGTCAGCCAAAAAGCTCTGGACTAGGTTCTTAATTAAAAAGAACCAAAATGCCAATTGTCCGGATGCCTAAGCCCTCATGGCCTTCAAACACAGCGTCCGGGATGAATGGCTCGCTCGCCACCTCGGTCAAGAAAAACCAAAATCCATGACAACCCTTACCGCTCTAATGACCCGCTTTTGCGCGGAGAAGACAGCTGGCTCGCTCATAGGAGCAACGACGCTAGTGACCCGGGCACTTCCAAAGTCCAGACAGCAACGGAAAGCCGCGACGCAATAAACACATGCGTTGTAATAATGATGAAATAACACAAGACACATCAGTTAACGCCGGATTCAGTGGCTCCAAGCCCGGTCAACGAAAAAAGCCATCCAAGGAAAATAGAGAGGGACCATCCAACCTCGATAAGATATTGGATCGGCCCTTCCAGATTCATGGCACCCCTAATAAACCAGCTACTCATACTAACAGAAGATGCTGGGTTTTCAAACAAGCCGGCAAGCTAAAAGACGAACACAAGGGGAAGGGGTCGCCCAGTGACAGCGACGATGAAGAGACTCGCCAGTCGAATACCGAGGTTCCGAAGCAATTCCCCCTCGAAGTGAAAACTGTAAATATGGTATATGCGACGCACACCCCTATAGGGGAGCAAACGCGCGCACTACGGGATACATACGCCATAGAGCGGGTTCCCCCAAAAATTAGTCATACCCATCCCGAAGGATCGACAACTCTAATCATCGATCCAATCATTGATGGGTTCCACCTCACGAAAGTCCTTGTGGACGGCGGTAGTAGCCTTAATCTACTATACCAAGACACTGTCCACAAAATGGGCATTGATCCTTCTAGAATCAAACCCACCACAACAATTCTCAAAGGAGCAGTACCCGGTGTAGAAGCTCACTGCACGGGCTCCGTCACACTGGAAGTCATTTTTGGTTCGCCAAACAACTTCCGAAGCGAGGGCTTGACCTTTGGTATTGCCCCGTTCCATAGTGGCTACCACGCACTTCTGGGGCATACCGCTTTTGCTTGATTTAATGTGGTCTCACTCTACGCCCTCACAAAACTTAAAATGCCCAGTCCGCACGGCGTCATAACAATAAACCGAAATACAGGACACTCCTTCTGTACAGGGAATTGTACTACGGCCATTACAGCCGAAGCACAAAGCGGCCTCGTCAAGCCGCACAACTCATCGCCCATTAAGCCGCCGGTTTCCATTAAATGAAACCAATCTGTCTCATAGCAGGATTAGTAGTTCAGCCTCCGTTGTTCGCCACACAATCACGCGAAGTTTACAACGCGCATGCATAATTATGCACTTAAAATACCTTGGACATCGGCGGAGGCACAATACGGGCAAGCCTACAAGCACTCCCATTTCCTCCTTTTCATTTCTAACTATTCCTTTTTATCTTATCACAGGTGACGCAAAATATTGGTCATCTCACAAACTCTTTCGGAGTTTGGCTTCATACACTTACCCCAAAGTTGTTCCTGTTAAAGGAATCCTTTAACCGAGGCAAGGCAGCGCAGACGTGCGACAGGAGGTCCAAATAATTTTGTAGACCGCACTCTCTATTTTGAGCCTGTAAAGTGCCTTCTCCCTCAGCCTTCGACCACCGGCATGTCAAATAGCCCGGGTCGTGGCATTATTCTTTGTAAAATGGCAATTGACATATCGATCAGATCCAAGTAAACATAATCCATATCCAGTATTCACTTTTTCTAAAAAAGCTGAATTTCTCCGCTTGTTTCACACTCGCACCTCAGCACGGGTTGCCAGGGGCTCGATATGGGAACAAATGAATTGCCGACAAGTCTGAACAGCTTTATAGCACACTTCGGCATCGTGAGTTTGGCCTTATATGCATCAGCTCCGAATCATGTCTTTAGTCAATAGTTGGGTTGCCCGGCTCCTATTCTTACTACCTTACATTCCGCTATATCGGCTAGGGTAGTAAAGGGAGAACTGTTGCAATTGTGTCCCGGTTTATCCGAATGAGCACCTCAGTAGAGAAAGCCGAAAACCGACTGTCATGATGCGGTGAGAGCTGGTCAACCACTCGATGACTTATTAGAATCTTTCGCGATTCCTTCCGTATTGAATGAAGGACCGTTCTTCTGGTCACTCATGTAACGCACCGTATTCGGATAACCGCGTACATACCAGGGGCTATATCATAGACCCACCGTCAAACTCCTATGGCTAAGTGAAAGTGCTAAAGCCCTATAGTCCGATTGCCTAGTTCACCGCATTAACACCTCCTTCACGGACCAAGACGTTGGATCAAGAGTGAGAAAGTGCTTTTCCGAAGACCCCCGTATTTTATGCGAGGGGGCTGAAGCCGACGACTGGAAAACTTTCATATTATATAAAAATGGCCGCACAGGAGGAGCCACAACTTCTAGGCATAATCTTAAAATATAATAATATTGTTTCTACAATTTCAATACATTTCACTCGAACATTATCTCTTTCGAGCACTAACCCTCTATCAAGCGGGCACCCTCTAAGACATCCTCAAAATAATATTCTGGCGTGTGATGCTCCTTGCCCTCGGGTGGACTTTTTGCTGCAACATCGGTGGCCTTCATCTTTGCCCAGTACGTCTTCACACGGGCAAAGGCCATCCGTGCACCTTCAATGCACGTGGACCGCTTAACAGCGTCAATACGTGGCACCGCATCACCTAATCGCCGTACCAAACTGAAATAACTCTTTGGAACTGGCTCAGTCGGCCACAACCGGACTATGACGTCCTTCATGGCAGAACCGAATATCTTATGGAGCTCGGCCCAGTAGGCCATCTGTTCATTCAGCAACAGCGGGCGCTTCGGCGTGCCAAATTGTGACCAGAAAAGCTTCTCCGTTGCATGCCCTTCCTATGCTTCGTAAAACTGCGCCGCATAGGAGGCACTATTCAGCAAGTCCAAAAAGGCGTCTAGGGAGCTCCACATTTGATTAAGCGGGGCATACTTCGGATCGCCGAACTTGGTCTGTAATAAGAAAGGCTTACCAGCCGCTATCTCCCCAACTTGCCGGATCTCTTCCTGAGGCGCTCTAGACTCAGATCGTGCTTCTCCTGCCTCTTGTAATGCCTTGTCAAGATCGAATGCTTTGGCCTTGTTATCCTTCTCGGGGAATTCGCACCGGACAGTGGCTTCCTTCAGCTCGCGCGCCATAGTGGCCATTCTCTCCTCACACTGGCGCTGAGCAGCCTGTCCGGCTTCTAACTCATCAGTTGCCTTCTTGGCAGCCACATTACTCATCCGGGCTTGCTCCTTGGCTCGGGCAAGTTCAGCCCGAAGGGTCTCAACCACGGCAACACCATCTGCAGATACGCATGTCTTAGAACATAATTCTAGCTTCATGCTCATGTTACTATACATACTCTAACACATACCTTGCGCCTCATCGAGTTGCCTGTTAATAGGCATGATGTTTTTATCCGCCACATCAAGCTTATGCTCCAGACCTGCAACCTCTGTAGCATGGGCAGTCGTCTTGGAGGTAACAACCTGTGTTTCCAGTCATTAGATTATTACTTGAGGACATCTTTTTCGATCCTCTGATTGCCAACCTTTGGGCGCCAACCAGAGTCTCAGGGGCTACTATCTATACACATGTGCATTTTGCGTATAGAGCACAATCGAAAATATAACATTACATACCTCGAAGCCTCTTAGCAGGCCCATGAAGGCTTCATTCTATCCGCTTTTCACAGACATAATCCTCTCAACCACCATACCCATCAAGGTATGATGCTCCTCTGAGATTGACGAATACCATAACATGTCCGTCAGTGTATCCAGCGCATCTGGATTATCGGAAGCAGTTGTGACAGTACGGACTCCCTTTGAAAGGGTATGTCTACTCGACCCTAGAGTCGCCTTCGGCTGTAAACCGGATATTCTGGAGCCTTTATTGTTAACCCTTGTAGGGACCGCACACTTCGGACCCTGGGCGGCCAAAGTTTCACCTTGGGGTGCTGGCTCCATTATCCCCTAACCGAGAGAGACCCTCCGGGATGACACCTCGACGTCGTCCGCCCTGTTGGGCGAGGAAGCTTGTGGAGGCGTTTCGCTTTCCATCATCTCTGGTAGAAGGTCCCCTGAGGAGGAAGATTGTTGAGGAAGACTGTGTGCCAGACTACAAAACGCATATTCTAGATGTTACCTTTGCAAAGAGAAAAGGAACGGGGTATGTTTAAAATATGTTTGTTCACTTATGATTCGGCTGGAGGCTTATCCTTATGAAGGGATTGTGCGACAACGACCCCTTTCGAGCCTGAACCACCCGACAGGGGTGTTTTGCCCCGCTTAGGAGCCCTTACCTCCCAACTATCGGAGGTGGACCTTTTCTTACCATAGGAAGAAGGGATGTCAGCTTCCCCTTCTCTTTTGTGTTCAGAAGAGGGAGCCCTAGTCTCCCCGGACACAGTGTGTGGTTTGCCTCCAGGATGGAAGCCACCTTTGGCCCCCGCTCTCCTCATTCTCCTCTTCCACCGGCGCCTGGTATGGCGCCAGGACTAGCATCCTTGTTAGTACGGGACTAGCTGAGTCTTCGGGAAGAGGAGCCGAACAACTGATTTGCTCCGCCTTCTTTATCCAGCCCTGGAAGAAGATGGTTTTCTCAGCATCTAATTATGAGGTGCGAATCTAAGCTGTATTCGAGAGTCAAGTTCTTACCGAGGTATCCGGATGGTTGTAGTCAAGGCCGACGTCCTCTGTAGTATCCGACCACTATTTTCGTTTCTCAAAAAATAACTTCCACATTCCTTTGTGCGTCGCACTGAAGAAGTGCCGAAGGGTTCATGGTCCTTCTGTATTAAACTCCCACATACGGAGGGGCCGTCTTTGGCACGGGAGGACCCGGCTGACTAGCATTACTTGAATCACATCAATGAGTTCAGTGTTCTTCTCAAGGAGACTCCGGATGTGGCTCTATAGAGTCTGCACTTCATCGGTTGATCCCCAGTCTAACCCCTTATTGACCCATGATGCGAGCTGAATTGGAGGGCCAGATCGGAACACAGGTATAGCTGCCCACTTGGTGCCATGGGGTTCAGTGATGTAAAACCACTCCCGCTGCCATAAGTCGGAAGATTCTGTGAAGGATCCTTTTATCCAGGGAGCGTTGATAAGTTTGCCCACTGTAGCACCACCGCACTCTGCTCATCCCCCGTCGACTACCTTCGGCTTCACATTAAAGGTCTTAAGCCACAAGCCGAAGTGTGGGGGTATACGGAGGAAAGCCTCGCACATGATAATGAACGCCGAGATATAAAGGAAGGAGTCCGGAGTTAGATCGTGAAAATCTAGCCTGTAATAGAACATAAGCAATCGAACAAAGGGGTGGAGGGAACCCTAGCCCTCGGAGGAAGTGGGAGATGAATACGACACTCTGGCTGGATCTGGGATTAGGAATAACCTGCCCTTGAGCAGGAAGCCTGTGGGGGATTTTCGCGGTCAGGTATCTGGCCACCCGGAGCTTCACGATGTCCTCCTCTGTGAGGTGGAAGGCACCGACCGACCTTGAGGACTGGGGCCGGCCATGACTGGGATGCTTGAAACAATAGAAACCTTGGGTGCTGGAGCTCGAGGTTAGAGAGGATGAGAAAAGGGTTGGCGTAAAGAAGCCAGACGGGCCTTAGTCCCTTTATAAAGGTAATAACTATCGAACACCTCCTCTTCGACCATGAAACCTGCCTATTCTTAAGGAATTGTGCCAACCGGACGGTTGGAATACCCATGCCCGTGTTGATGAGGACCCCGCAATACGGGGACACGATCTCTGCTTTGACAAGACGTGCCAATGAAACCGCGTCTCAAAACATGGAACGGCAAACGAAAAAAAACGGTCCGATATAATAACCAGGTGGTGACGTGATATCACATCATAAAAAAATGTCAGCAAATTGGACTAGGAAAATATTATTTCCTCTGTGGTGGTGTGTGGTATTTGTTTTGCAGAGCCAGACACGTTCGCTGCGTCCAAAGACTGTGTTGGATTGTTCGAAGAAGGAACCCGCCTTGCAATGCCGAAGACAATTTACGCGCCGGACACCTCGTCATTGAAGCCTGGTTAAGGGGCTACTGAGGGAGTCCTGGATTAGGGGGTCCTCGGGCGTCCGTACTATGGTACGTGGGCCGAACTGATGGACTGTGAAGGTGCAAGACCGAAGACTCTCACCCGTGTCTGGATGGGACTCTCCTTGGCGTGGAAGGCAAGCTTGGTGTCCCAATATGAAGATTCCTTTCTCTGTAACCGACTTTGTACAACCCTAGTCCCCCCTCGATGTCTATATAAACATGAGGGCTTAGTTCGTAGAGACGGAGAATCATATTCATAGTCATACAGGCTAGACTTCTAGGGTTTTAGTCATTACGATCTCGTGGTAGATCAACTCTTGTAACCCCCATACTCATCCATATTAACCTAGCAGGAGGTTGGGTTTTACCTCCATCGAGAGGGCCCGAACATGGGTAAACATTGTGTTCCCTGTCTCATGTTACCATCAACCTCAGACGCACAGTTCGGGACCCCCTATCCGAGATCCGCCGGTTTTAACATCGACAGTAACCTCCGGGTACTCCGAAAAATACCCGAATCATTTTGGAACCATTCCGGTGTCTAATACGTCTCCAACGTATCTATAATTTTTGATTTCTCCATGCTATATCATCTACTGTTTTAGACATTACTGGGCTTTATAATCCACTTTTATATTATTTTTGGGACTAACCTATTAACCGGGGGCCCAATCCAGAATTGTTGTTTTTACCTGTTTTAGGGTTTCGAAGAAAAGGAATATCAAACGGAGTCCAAACGGAATGAAACCTTCGGAAACGTGATTTTCTCATCAAATAAGATCCAGGAGACTTGGACCCTCCGTCAAGAAAGCCACGAGGTGGTCATGAGGGTAGGGGACACCCACCCTAGGGCGCGCCCCCTGCCTCGTGGGCCCCTCGAAGCTCCACCGACGTACTTCTTCCTCCTATATATATCCACGTACCCCCAAACGATCGGGGACAGAGCCAAAAACCTAATTCCACCATTGCAACTTTCTGTATCCACGAGATCCCATCTTGGGGCCTGCTCCAGAGCTCCGCCGGAGGGGGCATTGATCACGGAGGGCTTCTACATCATCATCCAAGCCCCTCCGATGAAGTGTGGGTAGTTTACTTCAAACCTACGGGTCCATAGCTAGTAGCTAGATGGCTTCTTCTCACTTTTTGGATCTCAATACAATGTTATCCCCCTCTCTCGTGGAGATCTATTCGATGTAATCTTCTTTTTGCGGTGTGTTTGCTGAGACCGATGAATTGTGGGTTTATGATCAAGTCTATCTATGAATAATATTTGAATCTTCTCGGAATTCTTTTATGTATGATTGGTTATCTTTGCAAGTCTCTTCGAATTATCAGTTTGGTTTGGCCTACTAGATTGATTGTTCTTGCCATGGGAGAAGTGCTTAGCTTTGGGTTCGATCTTGCGGTGTCCTTTCCCAGTGACAGAAGGAGCAGCAAGGCACGTATTGTATCGTTGCCATCGAGGATAACAAGATGGTTTTTTTATCATATTGCATGAAACTATCCCTCTACATCATGTCATCTTGCTTAAGGTGTTACTCTGTTTTTAACTTAATTCTCTAGATGCATGTTGGATAGCGGTCGATGGGTGGAGTAATAGTAGTAGATGCAGAATCGTTTCGGTCTACTTGTCTTGGGTGTGATGCCTATATACATGATCATACCTAGATATTCTCATAACTATGCTCAATTCTATCAATTGCTCAATAGTAATTTGTTCACCCACCGTAGAATACTTATGCTCTTGAGAGAAGCCACTAGTGAAACCTATGGCCCCTGGGTCTCTTTCTCATCATATCAATCTCCATTACTTTATTATTGCTTTGCTTTTACTTTGCTTTTACTTTATTTACTTTGCATCTCTATACCAAAAATACCAAAAATATTATTTATCATCTCTATCAGATCTCACTTTCGTTAGTGACCGTGAAGGGATTGACAACCCCTAAGCGCGTTGGTTGCATTGAGCTATTATTTTTGTGTAGGTACGAGGGACTCGAGTGTAGCCTCCTACTGGATTGATACCTTGGTTCTCAAAAACCGAGGGAAATACTTATGCTACTTTGCTGCATCATCCCTTCCTCTTCGGGGAAATCCAACGCAGTGCTCAAGAGGTAGCAGTGTCCGAATATAAACCTTCCAATATATCAATATATACCTCTCGACCATTTCAAAACTTCGGTCATCAAATCACATAACTCATAATACAAATCGTCATTGAACGTTAAGCGTGTAGACCCTACGGGTTCGAGAACTATGTAGATATGACCGAGACGAATCTCCGTTCAATAACCAATAGCGAACTTGGATGCTCATATTGGCTCCTACATATTCTACGAAGATCTTTTGGGCCAAACCGCATAACAACATATGTTATTCCCTTTGTCATCGGTATGTTACTTCCCCAGATTCGATTGTCAGTATCCTGATACCTAGTTCAATATCGTTACCGACAAGTCTCTTTACTTGTTCCATAATGCATCATCTTGTAACTAACTCATTAGTCACATTGCTTGCAAGGCTTATAGTGATGTGCATTACCGAGAGGGCCCAGAGATACCTCTCTGATACAAGGAGTGACAAATCCTAATATCGATCTATGCCAACTCAACAAACACCATCGGAGACACCTATAGAGCATCTTTATAATCACCGAGTTACGTTGTGATGTTTGATAACACACAAAGTGTTCCTCTGGTATTCGGGAGTTGCATAATCTCATAGTCAGAGGAACATGTATAAGTCATGAAGAAAGCAATAGCAATAAAACTAAACGATCGTTATGCTAAGCTAACAGACGGGTCTTGTCCATCACATCATTCTCTAATGATGTGATCCCATTCATCAAATGACAACACATGTCTATGGTCAGGAAACTTAACCATCTTCGATTAACGAGCTAGTCTAGTAGAGGCATACTAGGGACACTCTGTTTGTCTATGTATTCACACATGTATTGAGTTTCCAGTTAATACTATTCTAGCATGAATAATAAATTTATCATGATATAAGGAAATATAAATAACAACTTTATTATTGCCTCTAGGGCATATTTTCTTCAGCCTCCCACTTGCACTAGAGTCAATAATCTAGATTACAAAGTAATGATTCTTACACCATGGAGTCTTGGTGCTGATAATGTTTTGCTCGTGAGAGAGGCATAGTCAACGGGTCTGCAACATTCAGATCTGTATGTATCTTGCAAATCTCTATTTCTCCCTTCTTGACTTGATTGCGGATGGAATTGAAGCATATCTTGATGTGTTTCGTTCTCTTGTGAAACCTGGATTCCTTCGCCAAGGCAATTGCTCCAATATTGTCACAAAAGATTTTCATTGGACCTGATGCACTAGGTATTACACCTAGATCGGATATGAACTCCTTCATCCAGACTCCTTCATTTTCTGCTTCCGAAGCAGCTACATACTTGCTTCACACGTAGATCCCGCCACGACGCTCTGCTTGGAACTTCACCAACTGACAACTCCACATTCAATATAAATATGTTTCCGGTTTGTGACTTAGAGTCATCCGGATCGGTGTCAAAGCTTGCATCAACATAACCATTTTACAATGAGCTCTTCGTAACCTCCATAAACAAGAAACATATACTTAGTCCTTTTCAGGTATTTCAGGATGTTCTTGACCGCTGTCCAGTGATCCACTCCCGGATTACTTTGGTACCTCCATGCTAAACTTATAGCAAGGCACACATCAGGTTTGGTACATAGCCTTGCATACATGATAGAACCTATGGCTGAGGCATAGGGAATGACTTTCATTTTCTCTCTATCTTCTGCAGTGGTCGGGCATTGAGTCTGACTCAACTTCACACCTTGTAACACAAGCAAGAACCCTTTCTTTGACTGATCCATTTTGAACTTCCTCAAAACTTTATCAAGGTATGTGCTTTGTGAAAGTCCAATTAAGCGTCTTGATCTATCTCTATAGATCTTGATGCCCAATATATAAGCAACTTCACCGAGGTTTCTCAGTGAAAAATTCTTATTCAAGTATCCCTTTATGCTATCCAGAAATTCTGTATTTTTTCCAATCAACAATATGTCATCCACATAGAATAGTAGAAATGATACAGAGCTCCCACTCACTTTCTTGTAAATACAGGCTTCACCAAAAGTCTGTATAAAACCATATGCTGTGATCACACTATCAAAGCGTATATTCCAACTCCGAGAGGTTTGCACCAGTCCATAAATGGACCGCTGGAGCTTGCACACTTTGTAAGCACCTTTTGGATCAACAAAACCTTCTGCTTGCATCATATACAACTTTCTTTAAGAAATCCATTAAGCAATGCAGTTTTGACATCCATTTGCCAAATTTCATAATCATAAAATGCGGCAATTGCTAACATGATTCAGACAGACTTAAGCATCACTACGGGTGAGAAGGTCTCATCGTAGTCAACTCCTTGAACTTGTCGAAAACCTTTCGCAACAAGTCGAAACTTGTAGACAGTAACATTACCGTCGGCATCAGTCTTCTTCTTAAAGATCCATTTATTCTCTATTGCTTGCTGATCGTCGGGCAAGCCAACCAAAGTCCACACTTTATTCCCATACATAGATCCCATCTCAAATTTCATGGCCTGAAGCCATTTCACGGAATCTGGGCTCATCATCGCTTCCTCATAGTTCGTAGGTTCGTCATGGTCAAGTAACATGACCTCCAAAACAGGATTACCATACCACTCTGGTGCGGATCGTACTCTAGTTGACCTATGAGGTTCGGTATTAACTTGATCTCAAGTTTCGTGATAATCATCATTAACTTCCTCACTGATTGGTGTAGGAATCACTGGAACTGATTTCTATGATGAACTACTTCCCAATTCGGGAGAAGGTACAATTACCTCAGCAAGTTCTACCTTCCTCCCATTCTTAGCAACGAATATCTTGCCTTCGGATTTGTGATAGAAGGTGTACCAAACAGTCTCCTTTGGGTATCCTATGATGACACATTTCTCTGATTTGGTTTCGAGCTTATCAGGTTGAAGCTTTTCACATAAGCATCGCAGCCCTAAACTTTAAGAAATGACAACTTAGATTTCTTGTCAAACCATAGTTCATATGGTGTCATCTCAACGGATTTAGATGGTGCCCTATTTAACGTGAATGCAACCATCTCTAAAGCATAAACCCAAAATGATAGCGGTAAATCAGTAAGAGACATTGATACATCTCCGTCGTATCTATAATTTTTGATTGTTTCATGCCAATATTCTACAACTTTCATATACTTTTGGCAACTTTTTATACTTTTTTTGGGACTAACATATTGATCCAGTGCCCAGAGCCAGTTCCTATTTGTTGCATGTTTTTGTTTCACAGTAAATCCATATCAAACGGAGTCCAAACGGGATAAAAACTGACGGAGATTTTTTTGGAATATATGTGATTTTTGGGAAGAAAAATCAACACGAGACGATGCCCGAGGGGGCCACGAGGCATGGGGCAGGCGCGCACTGGGCCCTCGTGGCCACCCCGTAAGGCACTGGATGCCCTTCTTTCGCCGCAAGAAAGCTAATATCCGGATAGAGATCGTGTTAAAATTTCAGCCCAATCGGAGTTATGGGTCTCCGGGAATATAAGAATCGGTGAAGGGGTAGAATCTGGGAACGAAGAAGCAGAGAGAGACAGAGAGGCAGGTCCAATCTCAGAGGGGCTCTCGTCCCTCCATGGACCAGAGGGGAAACCCTTCTCCCATCTAGGGAGAAGGTCAAGGAAGAAGAAGAAGGAGGGGGCTCTCTCCCCCTCGCTTCCGGTGGTGCCAGAACGCCGCCGGGTGCCATCAACATCACCGCGATCTTCACCAACACCTCCGCTATCGGGGGGATGGACCCCTGGCAGGCAACGGAACCCGGATCCCCTTTAAAAAACAACGGGGTTGGCACTGCCCCTCAATACCGGCACGCGCTTGGCCGGGTCGCTCGACCCGGCCAAGCCCCACAAGCCGGCCAGACTAGCCGACCCGGAAAGACACGTCGACTCGGCCCCAACAACTAGCGCAAGACAGCTGAACCCGGCACGACCGAAGCCTCCTCGACAAGCCAGCACCACCCATGGCGTGCTACGCAATCCAGCCACGGGCCAACTCCCGTCCCGTCCAGGCCGTATGATGGGACGAGACTTTAATCAAAGATGACCGAGGCAATAGTGCCCCGCCCATGCCTCTGGTCAGGAGGAACGTGGCAATAGTGCCCCTTACCTACCCGCTGACTAGGGCCGGCGTGGCTACATTGCCCCCGCCTTCACCGCTGATGACAGCAAGCAGCAACCTGACGGAGAGCACTGTACACGACTCGACTCGGCCACGCCCTGACGATCGACAAGACGACGCACAGTCCCCCTAGGCATGCAGGGCCCGCACCTAGGGGAACCCAGCGAACCACAAGCCCTCAGTGGGACCTAGCCCGGGTTCCCGGACACCGACAATACGGACCCACCGACTTGTAACATTACCATTGTACCCCGGGGGGTTGGACTATGAAACCCCTCGGGAGCCCGCGATCGTAGGAGAGCAAAAAAAGGAGAAAGCAGAAGACATATACAAGAGAAAAGCAAGCAAGCATAGAGCCAGCCACAAAACAGCAACACCGGAGAGAAGAAGCAGCCCAAGCCTTGGACAGCTTCCTTCATCCTCCATACAGCTCCAGGAGCAACATTGTACTATCGGTCATCCAACTACACTCGGCAGGACTAGGAGTATTATATCTCCGGAGAGCCTCGGACCTGGGTATGTCCGGCGTCCCGCGCCCGCTCATGCCAACCCCGCCTCTGGAGTACACCAGCACCCTCGAGCCTCCTCCTCACTTTAGCCATCCCTTGGCATCTGTCGTGCACCCACCACGACAGCTGGTGCCCACCGTGGTGCAGCTCGAGGAGCTGGCCGGGAGCATGATTCACATGGGGCCCTTCTCCTACACCAACGAGTCTGTCGCGCTGGCGGACGACGTCGTCGGCGCGCTAGCCGCCTCCTTCGCCGCGCTGCGCATCTCCGATGCGCTCGCGGCCGACGAGTACCCCAGCGAGGTGCTCAGCTACTCTGACTCTCCCCTCTCCCTCGGCGGCGGCATTTCGGCCGGGGCAATGGACGACCACGTGGAGGTCTTCGTCTTCGTCACCGGCGACAGCGTCTCCGCCTTGTCGAGCAAGACCAGGAAGGCTGCCGAAGCCAGGGCCGCAGCGGATCGGATTGAGCCATCTGATCTGTTGTGTGCCGTGATGCAGAGCCTACGCATCCCTATCGGCACCGACGTCAACGCCACCAATGTCGCAGAGGCCCGAACCCAGCTTGAGGAAAGGCGCCAGTTGATGCTGGATCTATCCGAGACACTCGCCGCCACTCAGCGTCGCCTGGACGCCGCTCAGCTGGAGCGCGATGCCGCCTACGGATTCACGCCCGCCGCGGCCAACCCAATCCGGGGCACCGACGTGCGTGCCCGGGGAGGAGTGATCCGCCGGGCCCTCGACGCCGTCCCAACCGTCTATGAGACCCCAGCGAAGAATAAGCACGCTACCTAGGCAGCCGCAGCCGGCTTGGACAAGCTCGCGGGTGAGGAGCTGAAAGAGCGCATCGGGTGGATGCGCGAACTCCTCCACGCAGCCAACACCCAGCTGGACCGCCTCAACCAGCTCGCCAAGCCGGCGGGATCCGGCTCCGCCCGCCTTGGCGGGCCCGGCGAACTTCTGCACACCGCTTACTGCCACCCGGCGAGGCGCACTCCAGCCGAGCCCGGACTCGGCGCGACCCGGCTGCTATAGCCGCCGGCGGATTGGGCGACGAGTCCGTCCTAGAGATCCAGCGCGGACCCGGCCACGACTCCAACCGTCCCGGCCCCCCGTGGCCTGGCCGCAAGTCGACTCGACCCGCGAGCCATCGACGACGCCGACGCTCGCCCCGCCTTGATCGGCTTGCTCGCTCCCTGGAGGTGGAGGAGAGTGGCGCTATCGGGCCGGCGTGCTTCGGCCCGCGCATCTGGGACGAGCCCTTCCCCAAAGGATTCATGCTCCCCCGCGATATCCCCAAGTACAACGGGACGGTGAAGCCAGAATACTGGCTCACCGACTACACCATGACCATCGGCATCACCGGTGCCAATCGTCGCCTCGTTGTGCGCTACGCACCGCTCATACTCCAAGGGGCGGCCCGCACGTGGTTGAACAGCCTGCCGATGGGCAGCATCAACACGTGGGTGGACTTCGAGGAAGCCTTCGTCCGCAACTTTACGAGGACCTACAAGCGACCCGGCCGCCCTAGCCAGCTCGCCATGTGCGTGCAAGGGCCTATGGAAACCGGTCGCGA
Organism: Triticum aestivum; assembly: GCF_018294505.1. NCBI lineage: Eukaryota > Viridiplantae > Streptophyta > Magnoliopsida > Poales > Poaceae > Triticum > Triticum aestivum. The sequence goes on along the minus strand of NC_057794.1, from coordinate 88,257,769 downwards.
GTACCTCGCATGCTGTACCGAGCTCTGGAACAGCTAGGAGGGCGTCCATGAAGTCTAGGCGATCCAGTACTTCATCAGCGGGTGCTGAGACGGCACCCTCCTTAAGCACTAGATCTTACGCTCCAAGCCGGCCACCATGGCCGCACTCATGGTGACGGCGGACAAGTACACCACCGCTGACTCTGCCATGAAGATCCAGGTGGCGCTGGATGAAGCCGGAAATACGAAGCCGGTTCCCCCTCCGAAGCCGGCCGGTGAAAGCAGCCGGCAGCAGCATCATGCTACCTCTTGAGCTTGCGTTGGTTTCCCCCGAAGAGGAACGGATGATGCAGCAAAGTAGCGTAAGTATTTCCCTCAGTTTTTGAGAACCAAGGTACCAATCCAGTAGGAGGCCACGCTCAAGTCCCTTGTACCTGCACAAAACGATAGCTACTCGCAACCAACGCGATTAGGGGTTGTTAATCCCTTCACGGTCACTTACGAGAGTGAGATCTGATAGATATAATATTTTTGGTATTTTTGGTATAAAGATGCAAAGTGAAAAGTAAAGGCAAAGTAAAAAATCAAAGCAAGATTAAAGTGGTGGAGATTGATATGATGAGAATAGACCCGGGGGCCATAGGTTTCACTAGTGGCTTCTCTCAAGAGCATAAGTATTCTATGGTGGGTGAACAAATTACTGTTGAGCAATTGACAGAATTGAGCATAGTTATGAGAATATCTAGGCATGATCATGTATATAGGCATCACGTCTGTGACAAGTAGGCCGAAACGATTCTGCATCTACTACTATTACTCCACTCATGGACCGCTATCCAGCATGCATCTAGAGTATTAAGTTAAAAACAGAGTAACGCCTTAAGCAAGATGCCATGATGTAGAGAGATAAATTCATGCAATATGAAATAAACCCCATCTTGTTATCCTCAATGGCAACGATGCAATACTTGCCTTGCTGCCCCTTCTGTCACTGGGAAAGGACACCGCAAGATCGAACCCAAAGCTAAGCACTTCTCCCATGGCAAGAACTACCAATCTAGTTGGCCAAACCAAACGGATAATTCAAAGAGACTTGCAAAGATAACCAATCATACATAAAAGAATTCAGAGAAGATTCAAATATTATTCATAGATAGACTTGAGCATAAACCAACAATTTATCGGTCTCAACAAACACACAGCAAAAAGAAGATTACAACGAATAGATCTCCACAAGAGAGGGGGAGAACTTTGTATTGATATCCAAAAAGAGAGAAGAAGCCATCAAGCTACTAACTATGGACCCGAAGGTCTGAGGTAAACTACTCACACTTCATCGAAGAGGCTATGATGATGTATAAGCCCTCAGTGATGACGGCCCTCTCTGGCGGAGCTCCGGAACAGGCCCCAAGATGGGATCTCATGGATACAGAAAGTTGCGACGGTGGAGTTAGGTTTTTGGCTCCGTTTCTGGTCGTTTGGGGGTACGTATGTATATATAGGAGGAAGAAGTACGTCGGTGGAGCATCGAGGGGCCCACAAGGCAGGGGGCGCGCCCTAGGGGGTGCCCCCCACCCTCGTGACCGCCTCTCTGATGCCTTGGCGTAGGGTCCAAGTCTCATGAATCACGTTTGGTGAGAAAATCACGTTCCCGAAGGTTTCATTTCGTTTGAACTCCGTTTGATATTCCGTTTCTTCGAAACACTGAAATAGGCAAAAACAACAATTCTGGGCTAGGCTTCCGGTTAATAGGTTAGTCCCAGAAATAATATAAAAGTGGAAAATAAAGCCCAATATAGTCCAAAATAGTAGATAATATAGCATGGAGCAATCAAAAATTATAGATACGTTGGAGACGTATCAGGCATCCCCAAGCTTAATTCCTGCTCGTCCTCGAGTAGGTAAATGATAAAAAGAGAATTTTTGATGTGGATTCCTACTTGGCATAATTTCAATGCAAATCTTCTTAATTGTGATATGAATATTTAGATTCGAAAGATTCAAGACAAAAGTTTATATTGACATGAAAATAATAATATTTCAAGCATACTAACAAAGCAATTATGTCTTCCCAAAATAACATGGCCAAAGAAAGTTATCCCTACAAAATCATATAGTCTGGCTATGCTCTATCTTCACCACACAAAGTATTTAAATCATGCACAACCCCAATGACAAGCCAAGCAATTGTTTCATACTCTAACTTTTTCATAACTTTTTCAATCTTCACGCAATACATGAGCGTGAGCCATGGATATAGCACTATAGGTGGAATAGAATGGTGGTTGTGGAGAAGACAAAAAGGAGAAGATAGTCTCACATCAACTAGGCGTATTAACGGGCTATGGAGATGCCCATCAATAGATATCAATGTGAGTGAGTAGGGATTGCCGTGCAACGGATGCACTAGAGCTATAAGTATATGAAAGTGACATAATGAGAGACTCTCTATTATGAAGATCATGGTGCTACTTTGAAGCACAAGTGTGGTAAAAGGATAGTAACATTGTCCCTTCTCTCTTTTTCTCTCATTTTTTTATTTTTATTTGGGCCTTTTCTCTTTTTTTATGGTCTCTTTTTTTTGGGCTTCTTTGGCCTCTTTTTTTCTTCCGGAGTCTCATCCCAACTTATGGGGGAATCATAGTCTCCATCGTTCTTTCCTCACTGGGACAATGCTCTAATAATGATGATCATCACACTTCTATTTTTCTTACAACTCAACAATTACAAATCAATACTTAGAACAAAATATGACTCTATATGAATGCCTCCGGCGGTGTACCAGGATATGCAACATGACAATGATGGAGTGTGTCATAATAAACGGAACAGTGGAAAGTTGCATGGCAATATATCTCGGAATGGCTATGGAAATGCCATAATAGGTAGGTATGCTGGCTGTTTTGAGGAAGGTATATGGTGGGTGTATGATACCGGCGAAAAGCGTGCGGTATTAGAGAGGCTAGCAAAGGTGGAAGGGTGAGAGTGCGTATAATCCATGGACTCAACATTAGTCATAAAGAACTCATATACTTATTGCAAAAATCTAGAAGTTATCAAAGCAAAGTATTACACGCATGCTCCTTGGGGGATATATTGGTAGGAAAATACCATCGCTCGTCCCCGATCGCCACTCATAAGGAAGACAATCAATAAATAAATCATGCTCCGACTTCATCACATAACGGTTCACCATACGTGCATGCTACGGGAATCACAAACTTTAACACAAGTATTCTTTAAATTCACAACTACTCAACTAGCATGACTTTGATATTATCACCTCCATATCTCAAAACCAAAATCATTCTTCAATCTTTTCTTAGTATTCAACACACTCAAAAGAAAGTTTCACAAATCTTGAATACCAAGCATATTATTATTAAACAAATTACCATGCTATTAAGAGACTCTCAAAATAATTTAAGTGAAGCATGAGAGATCAATATTTTCTTTAAAACTCCACCACCGTGCTCTAAAAGATCTAAGTGAAGCACATAGAGCAAAATTATAACGCTCAAAAGATATAAGTGAAGCACATAGAGCAAAACTACATAGCTCAAAAGATATAAGTGAAGCACATAGAGTATTCTATCAAATTTTAATTCATGTATGGCTCTCTCAAAAGGTGTGTACAGCAAGGATGATTGTGGCATACTAAGACACAAAGACACAAATAATACAAGACGCTCCTAGCAAAACACATATCATGTTGGTGAATAAAAATATAGCCCCAAGTAAATTACCGATGGAAGTGGACGAAAGAGGGGATGCCTTCCGGGGCATCCCCAAGCTTTGACTTTTTGGTGTCCTTGGATTATCTTGGGGGTGCCATGGGCATCCCCAAGCTTAGGCTCTTGCCACTCCTTGTTCCATAATCCATCAAAAGAATTCACCCAAAACTTGAAAACTTCACAACACAAAACTTAAAGTAGAAAACTCGTGAGCTCCGTTAGCGAAACAAAACAAAAGACCACTTCAAGGTACTGTACTGAACTCATTCTTTATTTATATTGGTGTTAAACCTACTGTATTCCAACTTCTCTATGGATTATAAACTATTTTACTAGCCATAGATTCATCAAAATAAGCAAACAACACACGAAAAACAGAATCTGTCAAAAACAGAACAGTCTGTAGTAATCTGTAGCTAGAGCAAGATCTGGAACCCCAAAAATTCTAAAATAAATTGCTGGACGTGAGGAATTTATCTATTAATCATCTGCAAAAAGAATTAACTAAATATCACTCTTCAAATGAAAATTACAGCAGTTCTGGTGAGCGCTAAAGTTTCTGTTTTTTACAGAAAGTTCAACAAGACTTTCCCCAAGTCTTCCCAACGGTTCTACTTGGCACAAACACTAATTAAACACAAAAAACACAACCAAAACAGAGGCTAAATAATTTATTTATTACTAAGAAGGATATAAAAGAAAGGAATAAAAGTAAAATTGGGTTGCCTCCCAACAAGCGCTATCGTTTAACGCCCCTAGCTAGGCATAAAAGCGAGGATAGATCTAGGTATTGCCATCTTTGGTAGGCAATCCATAAGTGGCTCTCATGATAGTTTCATATGGCAATTTTATTTTCTTTCTTGGAAAGTGTTCCATGCCCTTTTTTAATGGAAATTGAAATCTAATATTCCCTTCCTTCATATCAATAATCGCACCAACCGTTCTAAGGAAAGGTCTACCAAGAATAATAGGGCAAGAAGGATTGCAATCTATATCAAGAACAATGAAATCTACGGGCACATAATTCCTATTTGCAACAATAAGAACATCATTAATCCTTCCCATAGGTTTCTTAATAGTGGAATCCGCAAGATGCAAGTTTAGAGAGCAATCGTCAAAATTACGGAAATCTAGCAAATCACACAAAGTCTTGGGAATAGTAGAGACACTAGCACCCAAATCACACAAAGCATAAAACTCATGATCTTTAATTTTAATTTTAATAGTTGGTTCCCACTCATCATAGAGTTTTCTAGGGATAGAAACTTTCAACTCAAGTTTTTCTTCATAAGATTGCATCAAGGCATCAACAATATGTTCGGTGAAGGCTTTATGTTGACTATAAGCATGTGGAGAATTTAGCACGGATTGCAACAAGGAAATACAATCAATTAAAGAACAACTTTCATAATTAAATTCCTTGAAATCCAATATAGTGGGTTTAGCAACATCTAGATTTTTATTTCTTTCAATCCCACTTTCATCAATTTCATCATAAAGATCTAAATACTCCGAATTTTTAGAACGCCTTCTAGGTAAAGGAAGATCATATTCAGTTTCATCAAGATTCATATTGCAAAACAAAGATTTAATAGGTGACACATCAATAACTTTTAGATCTTCATCTTGATTTTCATAGGAATTGGAAGAACACGCTTTAATAAAGGCATCTTTGGAAGCACGCATCCTAGCGGTTCTTTCCTTGCACTCATCAATGGAAATTCTCATGGCTTTGAGAGACTCATTGATATCATGCTTAGGAGGAATAGATCTAAGCTTTAAAGAATCAACCTCAAGAGAAATTCTATCAACGTTCCTAGCCAAATCATCAACTTTAAGCAATTTCTCTTCAAGCAAAGCATTAAAATTCTTTTGTGAATTCATAAACTCTTTAACACTATTCTCAAATTCAGAGGGCATCTTATTATAATTTCCATAAGAGTTGTTGTAGGAATTCCCATAATTATTAGAAGGATTACTAGGATATGGCCTAGGATTAAAATTCCCTCTATAAGCGTTGTTACCAAAATTATTCCTACCAACAAAATTCACATCCATAGATTCATTGTTATTCTCAATCAAAGTAGACAAAGGCATATCATTAGGATCAGAAGAAACACTCTTAGTAGCAAATAATTTCATAAGTTCATCCATCTTTCCACTCAAAACATTGATTTCTTCTATCGCATGCACTTTTTTATTAGAAGATCTTTCAGTATGCCATTGAGAATAATTAACCATAATATTATCTAGGAGTTTAGTAGCATCTCCTAAAGTGATTTCCATAAAAGTGCCTCCCGCGGCCGAATCTAAAAGATTTCTAGAAGCAAAATTCAATCCGGCATAAAAAATTTGTATAATCATCCACAAATTCAAACCATGAGTAGGGCAATTACGTATCATTAATTTCATTCTCTCCCAAGCTTGTGCAACATGTTCATGATCAAGTTGCTTAAAGTTCATAATATCGTTTCTAAGAGAGATGATCTTAGTGGGAGGGAAATACTTAGAGATAAAAGCATCTTTGCACTTGTTCCAAGAATCAATACTATTTTTAGGCAAAGACGAAAACCAAGCTTTAGCACGATCTCTAAGCGAAAAAGGAAATAGCTTCAATTTAACGACATCATTATCGACATCTTTTTTCTTTTGCATATCACATAAATCAACGAAGCTATTCAGATGAGTAGCGGCATCTTCACTAGGAAGGCCGGCGAATTGATCTTTCATAACAAGATTCAACAAAGCAGTATTGATTTCACAAGATTCAGTATTGGCAAGAGGAGCAATCGGAGTGCTAAGGAAATCATTATTATTGGTATTGGTGAAGTCACACAATTTGGTAGTATCTTGAGCCATCGCGACAAACAAGCAATCTAACACACGAGCAAACAAAAGGCAAGCGGGCAAAAGAGGCAAATAGAGAGGGAGGATAGAGAGAGAGGGCGAATAAAACGGCAGTGAAGTGGGGGAGAGGAAAACGAGAGGCAAATGGCAAATAATGTAATGCGAGAGATAGGGATTGTGATGGGTACTTGGTATGTTGACTTTTTGCGTAGACTCCCCGGCAACGGTGCCAGAAATCCTTCTTGCTACCTCTTGAGCTTGCGTTGGTTTTCCCCGAAGAGGAAGGGATGATGCAGCAGAGTAGCGTAAGTATTTCCCTAAGTTTTTGAGAACCAAGGTATCAATCCAGTAGGAAGCCACGCTCAAGTCCCTCGTACCTGCACAAAACGATAGCTACTCGCAACCAACGCGATTAGGGGTTGTCATTCCCTTCACGGTCACTTACGAGAGTGAGATCTGATAGATATAATATTTTTGGTATTTTTGGTATAAAGATGCGAAGTGAAAAGTAAAGGCAAAGTAAAAAGAAAAGCAAGATTAAAGTGATGGAGATTGATATGATGAGAATAGACCCGGGGGCCATAGGTTTCACTAGTGGCTTCTCTCAAGAGCATAAGTATTCTACGGTGGGTGAACAAATTACTGTTGAGCAATTGACAGAATTGAGCATAGTTATGAGAATATCTAGGCATGATCATGTATATAGGCATCACGTCCGTGACAAGTAGACCGAAACGATTCTGCATCTACTACTATTACTCCACTCATCGACCGCTATCCAGCATGCATCTAGAGTATTAAGTTAAAAAAAGAGTAACACCTTAAGCAATATGACATTATGTAGAGAGATAAATTCATGCAATATGAAATAAACCCCATCTTGTTATCCTCGATGGCAATGATGCAATACATGCCTTGCTGCCCCTTCTGTCACTGGCAAACGACACTGCAAGATCGAACCCAAAGCTAAGCACTTCTCTCATGGCAAGAACTACCAATCTAGTTGGCCAAACCAAACGGATAATTCGAAGATACTTGCAAAGATAACCAATCATACGTAAAAGAATTCAGAGAAGATTCAAATATTATTCATAGATAGACTTGATCATAAACCCACAATTCATCAGTCTCAACAAACACACCGCAAAAAGAAGATTACATCGAATAGATCTCCACAAGAGAGGGGGAGAACTTTGTATTGAGATCCAAAAAGAGAGAAGAAGCCATCTAGCTACTAACTATGGACCCGAAGGTCTGAGGTAAACTACTCACACTTCATCGGAGAGGCTATGATGATGTAGAAGCCCTCCGTGATGACGGCCCTCTCCGGTGGAGCTCCGGAACAGGCCCCAAGATGGGATCTCGTGGATACAGAAAGTTGCGGCGGTGGAATTAAGTTTTTGGCTCCGTTTCTAGTCCTTTGGGGGTACGTATGTATATATAGGAGGAGGAAGTATGTCGGTGGAGCATCGAGGGGCCCACGAGGCAGGGGGCGCGCCCTAAGGGGAGGCGCCCCCCACCCTCGTGATGCCTTGGCGTAGGGTCCAAGTCTCCTGGATCACGTTTGGTGAGAAAATCACGTTCCCGAAGGTTTCATTCCGTTTGGACTCCGTTTGATATTCCGTTTCTTCGAAACACTGAAATAGGCAAAAAAACAACAATTCTGGGCTGGGCTTCCGGTTAATAGGTTAGTCTCAAAAATAATATAGAAGTGAAAAATAAAGCCCAATATAATCCAAAACAGTAGATAATATAGCATGGAGCAATCTAAAATTATAGATACGTTGGAGACGTATCACATCACCAGAGCACCAAGCACAAGGCCGACCAGCTGGCACCGCGTCACGACAACTGGCTTGTCGCGGCCGCCGAGCCCGCGGCGGACCCGGCGCCGAAGCGTATGCAAACCGGCAAGACGGCATGGCAACCCGCCATGTGCTTAGAGCAGATGCTCAACGCCCCCTGCAAGAACCACAGCGGTGCAAAACCCTCCACGCACACGCTTTGGCAGTGCGCCATCACCAAGCACATCATGAGGGGCGACGTCCCGCCCCCTCCGGTTCTGGCTCCCGGCACGGGACAGCCGCCTCCGCCTCCACCGCCGCCTCCAGCTGACGGCGTGATGCGCGACGACGCCTACCCGGACCAGAACGCGGCCTACGTCATCTTCACCGGCCTCAGCGAGGACAAGCGCAGCGAGCGCCTCCTTCGGCAGGAGGTGAACACCGTCGTCCCGGCCAAGCCAGAGTTGATGCATTGGTCAGATCGCACGATCACCTGGACCCGGGAGGATCACCAGGCAGTCATGCCGAGTCCAGGTGGTTACACCCTCGTCCTCAACCCCACCATCGTCGCGCGGCGCACATGCAAGTTCTCCCGAGTCCTCATCGACGGCGGCAGCAGCATCAACATCCTATACCGCGACACGTTGACCAAGCTCGGCCTCAAGGCCGAGGACCTGGAGCCGACCCGCACGATCTTCCACTACATTGTGCCCGGCCTCTCCTGCTCCCCCATTGGCCGGGTCCGGCTAGATGTCTTATTCGGTGATAGCAGCCACTTCCGGCGTGAACCGATCTGGTTCGAGGTGGTGGACCTGTCCAGCGCGTATCACGCGTTGCTGGCTCGGCCTGCGCTCGCCAAGTTCATGGCGGTTCCCCACTACGCGTACCTAAAGATGAAGATGCCGGGTTCAAAGGGCCTCATCACCATCACCGTCGATTACCGCAAGTCCCTGGAGTGCGCCCGAGACGGCGCCAAGTTTGCCGAGTCGCTGGTCATTGCCGAGGAGCGGCGCCAGCTCGACCGGATCGTCGCCCTGGTAGGCGAGGCCTCCGCCGCGTCGATCCCGACCCCGGACCCGGCCAACGAGGCCGCCTTCAAGCCCTCCAAGGAGACCAAGAAAGTGAAGCTCAACCCAGATGACCCCATATGGAGCAAGTATGTTGTCATAGGCGAGCTCGTCGACTTCCTCCGTGAGAATCGGGATATCTTTGCATGGACCCCCAAGGACATGCCGGGTATCCCGAGGAAGTACGTCGAGCACAAACTTCACGTCCGCAAGGACGCCAAGCCTGTCCGTCAACCCCTACGACGATTTTCCGAAGTGAAGAGAAGAACCATTGGTGAAGAGGTCACCAAGATTTTGGCGGCCGACTTCATAATGGAAGTGTTTCACCCCGAGTGGCTGGCCAATCCAGTCCTCGTCCTAAAGAAGAACAAGACCTGGCGCATGTGTATCGACTACACCAGCCTCAACAAGGCCTGTCCCAAGGATCCGTTCGCCCTCCCGCGAATCGACCAAGTCATCGACTCGACCGCTGGGTGTGAGTTCTTGTCCTTCCTGGACACTTACTCCGGCTACCACCAGATCAAGTTGGACCCGACCGACGCCCTGAAGACGTCCTTCATCACGCCCTTTGGGGCATATTGCTACACCACCATGTCATTTGGCTTGAAGAACGCCGGTGCCACCTTCCAGCGCTGCATGCAGAAATGCCTGCTGCCGCAACTCGGCCGCAATATCCACGTGTACGTGGACGATCGTGGTGAAGACCAAGCAGCACCTCACGCTCCTTGACGATTTGAAGGAAACATTCGCCAACCTCCGCGAATACAAGGTCAAGCTTAACCCGGAAAAATGCGTCTTCGGCGTCCCGTCCGGAAAGCTACTCGGCTTCCTCGTCTCGGAACAAGGCATTGAGGCGAACCCGGAGAAGATCAAGGCCATCGAGCGCATGCGCAAGCCGGCTCGGCTGCGCGATGTCTAGAAGTTTACCAGATGCTTGGCCTCGGTCAGCCGATTTCTAAGCCGGCTGGGCGAGAGGGGACTACCCCTGTACCAGCTGATGAAGAAGACGAGCCCGTTCGAATGGAACGGCAAGGCAGACGAGACCTTCCAAGACCTCAAGCGCATGCTCTCCACCGCACCAGTCCTAGCCGCACCGACCGACAAGGAGCCGCTGCTGCTCTACATAGCTGCGACCTCGCGGGCGGTCAGCATGGTGCTGGTGGTCGAGCGACCAGAGAAGGGCAAGATCCAAGCCGTCCAGCACCCAGTCTACTACCTGAGCAAGGTGCTCTCCAACTCCAAGTAGAACTACCCGCACTACCAGAAGATGTGCTATGGCGTGTACTTCACCGCCAAAAAGCTGAAGCAGTATTTCCAAGAGCACGTTGTCATCGTGGTCACCACGGTGCCTATCGGAGAAATCATCGGGTGCCAGGATGCCTGTGGCCGGGTTGCCAAGTGGGCGATCCAGCTAGCCGGCCACACCATTCTCTACGAGCCCCGCACCACAATCAAGTCTTAAGCCCTGGCCGACTTCCTCGTCGACTGGACCGAGACCCAGTACTTGCCACCGCCTCCCGACTCGACGCATTGGCGCATGCACTTCGACGGGTCCTCCCGGCATCGTACTGTCGTCCCCAAAGGGCGACCGGCTCCGCTACGCGCTCCAGATCCACTTCGCCGCCTCCAACAATGTCGCCGAGTACGAAGACCTTGTGTATGGCCTCCGGCTTGCGAAGGAACTCGGCATCCGGCGCATCCTGTGCTACGGCAACTCGGACCTGGTGGTGCAGCAGTGCTCCGGCGAATGGGACACCCGCGACTCCAACATGGCAAGCTACCGCTTCCTCGTCCAAAAGCTGTCCGGATCCTTCGAGGGCTGCGAGTTCCTCCACATCCCGCACGCGGAGAACGAAGCAGCCGACACGCTCGCCAAGATCGCCTCATCATGACAAGCCATCCCGTCTGGCATCTCCCTCGAGCACCTGCGCAAGCCGTCCGTCAAGCCATCACCGGACTCTGAGTCCATCCACGTTCTAGACGACCCGGCCGCACCTCAACCCGACCCGGGGACTGCTGAACCCGGCCCGGGGGCTGCTCAGCTTGACCCGGCCACCATCGTCCCAGACCCGGCCGTCGCCATCCCCGACCCGGGGGCTGCTCAACCCGGCTCGGGGGCTACGGCATGCCGACAGCATCATCATCGACAACGTCACCAACTTCGCCAAGGGCGCGCTCGAACAATACTCCTCCGTCTCCGGCATCCGCCTCGACCTAGCCTCCGTTGCGCATCCGCAGTCCAACGGCCAGGTTGAGCGGGCCAATGGATTCATCATGTCCGACGTCAAGTTGCGACTCGTCGAGCCACTCATCTGCTCACACGGCAGCTGGCTTGACGAGTTGCCAGCCATTCTCTGGAATCAGTTGACTGGGTTCACCCCGTTCTTCCTTGTCTACAGGGCCGAAGCCCTCATCCCGACCGACGTCGAGTTTGACTCCCCGCGCGTCGCAATGTACACCGAAGCCGAAGCCAGAGAAGCCCGCGAAGACGGCGTCGACCTGCTCGAAGAAGCACACCTCCTAGCGCTCAGTCGCTCGGCCATCTACCAGCAAGGCCTGAGGCACTACCACAGCAAGAAGATCAAGCCCCTCGCGTTCCACGAGGGCGACCTCGTCCTCCGACTCGTCCAAGAGCAGGCAGGCCAGCACTAGCTGTCCCATCCATGGGAGGGCCCATTCATCATGAGCAGGGCCTTGCGCGACCGCAATGCCTACTACCTCATCGACGCACGCAAGTCAAGGAAGCGCAAGAAGGACACCGCCGGTGAAGAAACGACCCGGCCGTGGAACACGGAACTCCTCCACCCGTTTTACAGCTAGCCGCACGAGCGTATGTATCGTCGCCTTTTGTAAACGCATGAAACTACGGGGTCCTCAAACAAAACTCGGGGGGCTGCCTTTTGTCGACCAATTTATTGTGTCCTATTTTCTTGCATCACTATACCACTGAACCCGGCCACTGGTCCGACTCACTCGACCCGGGGGCTCGGGGGCTGGCCAGCTCGGTCGCGACCCCGCCGCCTTACTTTGTGATTCCTGATAAAGTTAGGATGCCGCGGTCCCCCACTTCGCCCTAAAGCCATAGATCCAGCTTTGGCTGTCGGCTGGCAAGCACAACGGGCCAAAGCTCCTTTACGCTTCATACACTAAGTCAAAGGTTGCCGGGTCGATCAACCTGGCAAACCATTCATCAAATGAACAGCCGCACGACCGGCTGCTCGCCAACCAGCTTCACCGGATTGCCGCCAACCGGCCCAGTGGGTGTTTTGCTCACGCTCAACATTTCGAGGGACCCAAGTCCTGCGCGCTCCTCTCAAAGAACTAAACTCCTTGTCACGGACTGGAGCCTCGGCCATCTGACTCGCGGGGGGGGGGGTAGGGTTGAGAAAGGAAAAAACGCATGAAATTGGTCCAAAAACGGAAGGCAAAAAGCAAAAGCACCCACGACATCTACACAAGTATTTAAGAAAAGGCCCACAACTCGAGTTCATTACACCCTAAAACCCCCAGTGGGTGGGTGGACCTGCTATCTAACAATTTTTACACAAAGTGTCTCAGGCATCTCCAGTGCCGCGTCGCGCGTCGACGGCTCTCCCCTAGCGGCCTCCGGGTCCAGCGAGGCGCCGGTGTCCTCCTCAGCACCCGCGTCGCGGTAGACGCCCGTCTCCTCCGAGCTCCCCTCCGGATCGTGGAGGAGCAAGCCGTAGTCCTTGCCGTCCACGGCCCCGCCGCTTCCGTTCGCTCCAGATGGAACTCGTCATGGAAGGCAAACTCGGTGATGTAGCTGGCCCGGGAAGCGATCCGGCCAGCTTGCTCCTACAAGTGCTGCTTCGAACTGGCCCGCTGGCCCATCAACGCGTCCAGCTGTAGGTCCGGATGCCAGGACAGCGCGAACCGGAGCGCCATCTCAGCACCGGCACGAGCGGCGGAGACGCGCCACTCACCAAGCCGGTTCGGCCCCATCTCCAACCAATGCGCCAGGCGCGAGAAGCTGCTCGGTTGGACGGAGTCCGGCCATAGGGCCGCCGTCATTGCGGTGCCGGCCTGGGACAGCCGCCCCAACTGTGTTCCCAGGACCTGCAGGCGGGCCTCAGCGGTGGCGATGATCTCCGGGAAGGTCCAGGCCACCCGCGGATCCGTTCCGGACCCAACAATGCCGGTCGGGTTGCGCTGATGGCGGACGACTTCCCCCACCAGCCACTACGTCTCCGGGAAGGCCCCTGCCGCAAAGGAAGAAGCGAGTTAGAAGAAGAACAACAAGGAAGAAAGGCCGGATCCCGACCCGGCAAACGACAAGAAAAAGGACTTACTGGAGAAGGATTCTTCTAGGTGCTGTGCTTCAAGCAACGTACCACGCCGCTCCCGTTCGATGGCGCGATCGTGCTCCTTGAGCACCCTCTCCAGATCGGCTGCCTTGGCAAGGGCCGCCTTCAGCTCGGCGTCCTTGTCTTCGGCTGCCTTCTCAGCCGCCTCGCAGCGACGGGCCTCGTCCTGACGGCCCCCCTCAGCCGTGATGACCTGCTCCCGCAGGCGATCCACCTTGGCCTGGAGCCGGCCCTTGTCGTCGGCCAGCTGGCCGCGCTGCTGGTCCGCCTCCACCAGGGCCTGCTGCGCCTTTGCCACCTTGGAGGCTTCCGCCTTAAGGTGCTCCACCTCGGCCTCGAGGCGGCTCTTGGGACCCGCCAGCTGCTCATGCAGCCGGTTGGCCTCGTCAAGAGACCGCCGAGCCGCGGCCGCCTCCGCCCTCGCCTGCGCCGCCTCAACGCCAAGACGGCCGGTGTCGGCAACGAGCCAATCGTAGTAATGACTGGCCCGAAGCAGACGAGTCCGCCAGGACAGCACCTCGGCTGCAAAAAAGGACTCAGCAGAAGGAAAAAAGCAAGACTTAAGATTTGGCCCAACTGTTACACAGTTGGCCCCAATCTCGGGGGCTACACCCAATGGGTGCGCTAGCGCCCCCACTAGAAAAGAGCACAAGAATACCTGCGGCAACGCGGAGCTCCTCCTCCTTGGCTGCAAGCTGCTCCATGAGCTCCCGGTGCTTGCCCAGGAGACGATTGTAGGCGGCGACCCGGAAGGCGTCGAAATGCTGAAGAAAGCAGAAATAAGAACAAGGCCAACACTCTAAAGATTCGACCCAACTACTACCTAGTTGGCCCGAACCTCGGGGGCTACACCCAGTGGATGCGCTGGCGCGCCCCCACAAAAAAGACTTACCAGAACGGCGCGCTCCAGGTCGTGCGCCCGCTCCACCTCGGCCTGGGCGAAGGTCTCGAGTCGTTCCGTCCGGCCTCGCAGGCGGCGATTGACGGCGTCCAGCGCCGCCTCCTCCTGGGTCGGTGGCCCGAAAACAACGGCGCTCCCGCTCCACGACGGCTGCGGCACGGTAGCTCGGCGCTCTCCCTGCCGGGGCACCAAGCCGTACTCCCCGCTGGCCGCTCGCGACGCGGCCAGCACCTCCTCCGACGCCCCTCCCGGCGCCGACAGCGACCCGAACGCCGGGACGCCCTGCATCGCCATCTCCGGCCCAGCTGCCGGGGCGGCCTCCGGCACCGCCACCCGCGGTGTCTCCTCCAAAATCGGCGGTGCCTCCAACACCGCTGCCCGCAGCGTCTCTTCCAAAACCATCTATCGGGTCCGCCGTGCGCTTAGGGACCTGGGGTCGCGGCGCGACGCTGTCTTTCCCATGCGGGCGGCTCGGCACCGTCCCGTGCGATGACCCGGCTCCACCCGTGTCGCCGCCTCGCCCGCCCAATGCCACTACACCGATAACTAGCGTCAGCATCGACCGTTCTGTGCCACGGTCAGCAATTCAAGACACATGAAGAAAAACACGAGACTTACCTGTGCGACGCCCAGCGCCGGCGTCGGACTCGGCCTCCTCCTCCCCGCCAGGCATCGCGGGCTCCTTTGGCGCCACCAGCGTCACCTGCGACGGGGCCCGGGTGTAAGGATGGCGAATCATATTCAGAAGTAGCCCCCGTGTCGCGTCAGGACGGATGAAGAGGTGCGTGATAGCAAAGTAAGAAGGCTAGACACTCACCTGCAGCGCCAGGTTCGACTGGCTGTACGGTGCCTTGCCGAACCGCCAGTCCTCCCGAAGGTTGGCCTGGGAGTTGCCATTCACATCGCACGCGATCTGCTCCACGGACAGCCGCGTTGACCCCATGCGCTTGGGGTCTTGAAGGCCAACCATTTCGCCGATGAAGCAGGAGCGCCCCTGTAGCGGAAGAACCTGGCACCTAATGAACGCGGCGAGGAGGTCGGTGCCGGTGAGACCCTCTTGCGTCCTCATCACCGTCACCCGCTCGCAGAGATTGACGATCTCCTGCGATGGGCATCTAGGCGAGTAGCCCCAGTTCGTCTTCGCCCGCGGCGGCGCGATGGCGAAGGCCGGAAGGTTGATGCGATCCACACCAAGGTTGCGGACGTAGAAGAAGGAGTTCTGCCACTTCTTGGCAGAATCCTCCAGCAGGATCTTTGGGAAATCCACCCCCGACCGCTTCGAGATGACAGCGGCGCCGCAATCGGCGAACTCCTCGGCCGACGGGCCCTACTCCTTCAAGGAGAAGAAGCGCCCAGAGGTCGATCGTAGGCTCGACCCCTAGGTACCCCTCACAAAGGGTGACAAAGTCGGAGAGCTGGATGATGGCGCCGATGCCAAGATGATGCGGCTGGAGCCCGAAGAACTCCAAGAACGCGCGGAAGAAGGTGCTCGCCGGCAGCCCGAACCCGTGCTCGAAGTGTGTGAGGAAGACCACGCGCTCCTGCCCCTCGGGCCAAGGCCTCTGCTCGCCGCGCGGTAGGCGGACGCTGACGTCCGTCTCCTGTGGCAAGCGCCGCGTCACGCCGGAGTTGGGTGATGTCCTCAGAGGTGACATTCGAACCCATCCAGGAGCTGGATGGCAGTGACATGATTGAAGGAAGAAGGAAGATGGAGAGAAGGAGTTCTGCTCGGAGCAGCGGGCGCCGCAGTGTGTCAGTTGCAAAGAGCGGAGCGAGAGCAAAGGGACAGGAGGGCGCGAGGGAGAATAATGTTGGCCGCCCCCTGCCCCCCAATTTATAATCATCAGTTTGAACATGGGGAAGTGGGATCGTTTGCACGCGTCCATTCCACTACCCCGCAATAAGTGTGCACGTACACGCGCAGTAACTTCCCGGGGAAGAGTAACCGGCCCTCGAACGCCGCAATAAATCCGCGCGCTTGGGCCGAGGGCACGCGGCGGTGGGCCCCAGTCCGTCACCCGGTCCTGTCACGCGCGTGGCCCGTCAGGCCCCTCCAACTTCCGGGCACCAGATGGCGCCCCTGCGAAGCCCGAGGGACTGCCCCAAGATTCGGCGAACTTCTCGGTTCCCGACATGGCCGGGATGCCATGATCCGGTTTCCAAGAAAATCGGCACACAGTGGGTGTTGCCGGACCCGGCGCTCGCAGGATCCACCTTGCTTAAGGGGGAAACTGTGAAGGCCCACTCATCCGAAGACGGCGGACCTTCACAGCTTCGGGGACTACTGTCGGGGGGATGGACCTCGGGCAGGCAATGGAACCCGGGTCCTCTTCAAAAAACAACGGGGTTGGCACTGCCCCTCAATACCGGCACGCGCTTGGCCGGGTCACTCGACCCGGCCAAGCCCCGTAAGCTGGCCAGACTAGTCGACCTGGCAAGACACGTCGACTCGGCCCCAACAACTAGCGCAAGACAGCCGAACCCGGCACAACCGAAGCCTCCTCGACAAGCCAGCACCACCCATGGCATGCTACGCAATCCAGCCACGGGTCAACTCTCGTCCCGTCCAGGCCGTATGATGGGACGAGACTTTAATCAACGATGACCGAGGCAATAGTGCCAGGCCCATGCCTCCGGTGAGCAGGAACATGGCAACAGTGACCATCACCTCCCCGCTGACTAGGGTCGGCGTGGCTACAGTGCCCCCGCCTTCACTGCTGACGATAGCAAGTGGCAACCTGACGGAGAGCACTGTACATGACTCGACTTGGCCACGCCCTAACGATCGACAAAATGGTGCACAGTCCCCCTAGGCATGCGGGGCCCGCACCTAGGGGAACCCGGCGAACCACAAGCCCTCAGCGGGACCCAGCCCGGGTTCCCGGACACCGACAATACGGACCCACCGACTTGTAACATTACCATTGTACCCCTGGGGGGTTGGACTATAAACCCCTCGGGGGCCCACGATCGTAGGAGAGCAAAAAAGACAGAAAGCATAAGACACATACAAGAGAAAAGCAAGCAAGCATAGGACTAGCCACAAAACAGCAACACCGGAAAGAAGAAGAAGCCTAAGCCTTGGCCAGCTTCCTTCCTCTTCCATACAGCTCCAGGAGCAACATTGTACTACCAATCATCCAACTACACTCGGCAGGACTAGGGGTATTATCTCTCCGGAGAGCCCCGAACCTGGGTATGTCCGGCGTCCCGCGCCCGCTCATGCCAACCCCGCCTCTGGAGTCCACCAGCGCCCTCGAGCCTCCTCCTCTCTTTAGCCATCCCTCTGCATCTACCGTGCACCCACCACGGCATCCGCCATCTTCACCAACATCTCCATCGCCTTCCCCCATCTATCTATAGCGGTCCACTCTCCCACAACCCGTTGTACCCTCTACTTGAACATGGTGCTTTATGCTTCATATTATTATCCAATGATGTGTTGCCATCCTATGATTTATGAGTAGATTTTTGTTGTCCTATAGGTGGTTGATGAATCGCTATGATTGATTTAATTTGCTTGTGGTTATTTTGCTGTCCTTTGGTGCCTATCATATGAGCGCGTGTGTGGATCACACCATAGGGTTAGTTATATGTTTATAAGACTATGTATTGGAGGGCAAGAGTGACAGAAACTTCAACCTAACATAGAAATTTGATGCATACAGGATTGAAGGGGGGCCAATATATCTTCATGCTATGGTTGGGTTTTACCTTAATGAACGTTAGTAGTTGCGGATGCTTGCTAATAGTTCCAATCATAAGTGCATAGAATTCCAACTCAGGGATGACATGCTAGCAGTGGCCTTTCCCACATGTAACGTAGTCAATTGCTTAGGGACAATTTCGCAACTCCTACCACCACTTTTCCACACTCGCTATACTAACTTTATTGTTTCTTTATCTAAACAGCCCCCACTTTTTATTTACGCGATCTTTATTATCTTGCAAACCTATCCAAAAACACCTACAAAGTATTTCTAGTTTCATACTTGTTCTAGGTAAAGCGAACGTTAAGCGTAGAGTTGTATCGGTGGTCGATAGAACTTGAGGGAATATTTGTTCTACCTTTAGCTCCTCGTTGGGTTCGACACGCTTACTTATTGAAAGAGGCTACAATTGATCCCCTATATTTGTGGGTTATCAAGACCTTTTTCTGGCGCCGTTGTCGGGGAGTTATAGCGTGGGGTGAATATTCTCGTGTGTGCTTGTTTGCTTTATCACTAAGTAATTTTTATTTTCTGTTCTAAGTTGTTTTCTATCTTTAGTTATGGGTAGGAAACACAAAATACCAAAAAAAATAGTTGTACCTACTATACCAATGGTTGAAGAACCACTCAAAATCTATCACACTCCTGAAGCTTTTTTACTTGGATCATCTTCGATCCCTTTGTGCTCGTGATGAAACCCCAACTAGCTTAGTTGAGGGCAAATATTTAGATGAGCATGATTGTTATGTGCGACACCGCATATCTGAAAAGGGGAAACTTTTACCGGATCAAATTCATCGTTTGCAATGCTATTTGGAATTTATGTGAAATTTATGATTTTACTTGTTGTTCTGAAGACTCTAAGAAACACCTTCCCTACCAATGTAAGTTTAGTGATAATGGAATCATATCTTCGTATGCTAAGGGTGTTTATAATTACTATGATGTTCAACAAGTTGAAGAATTTGTTGCTTTGAAGGGTGCTTATGAAATTGCTTCTTTGGTTGGAAAGTATGATGCTACTCTTTACAAATCTGAAAATTTTGCCATACTTAAATATTGTTATGATAATTATGCTTCTAATGCCTATGTTAAACCATATATAGAGGACTCCTCCGCTGTCCAAGAAGAGACTAATATTTTGCAGGAGTCTATGGAAGAAGAAATTAATGACATTGTGAGCTCATTGCATGAAAAATATGAGGAGGAGGGCGAAGAACAAAAGGAGGAAGAGTGGATTGATCACCCGTGCCCACCTTCTAATGATAGTAACTCTTCAACTCATACATTGTTTAATTTCCGTTCGTGCTTACCAAAGGATGATTGCTATGATGACTGTTATGATCCCGTTGATTCTCTTGAAATATCCCTTTTTGATGATGTTTGCTATGCTTGTGGCCGAGATGCCAATATGAATTATGCTTATGGAGATGAACTTGATATAGTTCCTTATGTTAAACATGAAATTGTTGCTATTGCACCCACGCATGATAGTCCTATTATCTTTTTGAATTCTCCCGACTACACAATATCGGAGAAGTTTGCCCTTATTAAGGATTATATTGATGGGTTGCCTTTTACCGTTGCACATGATGATTTTGATAGATATAATATGCATGAGCTTGCTTCTCCTACTTGCAATTACTATGAGAGAGGAACTACATCTCCGCCTCTTTATGTTTCCAACACGAAAAAATTGCAAGAAACTGTTTATACTATGCATTGGCGTTTACTTTGTGTGCATGAATTGTTCTTTTATGACATGCCGATGCATAGGAAGAGAGTTAGACTTATTTGTTGCATGATTTATGTTACTTTATGCTCACTACTAAATGCCAAATCATTGTTAATTAAAATTGGCTTTGATATACCTTGGGATCCGGGTGGGTCCATTACTTGAGCACTATATGCCTAGCTTAATGGCTTTAAAGAAAGCGTTGCCATGGAGACAACCCGGAAGTTTTAGAGAGTCTTTTATTTCTGTTGTGTGCTTTTATAAGATTTAAAAATAAAAATAATGTTCCAAGGATATTTTAGATGCTTGTTGGTTTGTGCGGTGCAGGACAGAAACTTCGGCTGTAGTGAACGATTTTACATTTTTTACTGGAACGTCAAACGGTTACGAAACTTTTTGAACTCCCTTTCTATACAAGTTTTTTATTTTTCCTAATTTTGGTAGAATGTTTGGAGTAACAGAAGTTTGGTGAATGTTCATATTACTACAGACTGTTCTGTTTTAGACAGATTCTGTTTTTGATGCATAGTTTGCTTGTTTTGATGAAACTATCGATTTATATCAGTGGATTAAGCCATGGAAAAGTTATATTACAGTAGCTAAAATGCAAAAAAAAATATGAATTGGTTTGCAACAGTACTTAAAGTAGTGATTTGCTTTATTATACTAACGGATCTTATTGAGTTTTCTGTTGAGTTTTGTGTGGATGAAGTGTTCGAAGATCGAGGAGGTCTCGATGTGAGAAGAAGGAAGAGAGGCAATAGATAAATCTTGGAGATGCCCGAGGAACCCCAAGTAAATATTCAAGGAGACTCAAGTGTCTAATATTGGGGATGCCCCGGAAGGCATCACATCTTTCTTCAACAAGTATTGGTATGTTTTCGGATTCGTTTCGTTCATGCGATATGTGCAATCTTGGAGCGTCTTTTGCATTTCGTTTTCACTTTTCTTTTATGCACCATGCTGGTATGAGATAGTCCTTGGTTTATTTATAGAATGCTCTTTGCAATTCACTTAAATCTTTTGAGTATGGCTTTATAGAATGATTCATGTGCTTCGCTTATATCATTTGAAGTTTGGATTGCATGTTTCTCTTCACATAGAAAACCGCCATTTGTAGAATGCTCTTTTACTTCACTTATATTTGTTAGAGCATGGGCATATCTTTTGTAGAAAGAATTAAACTCTCTTGCTTCACTTATATCTATTTAGAGAGATGACAGGAATTGGTCATCCACATGGTTAGTCATAAAATCCTACATAATACTTGTAGATCACTGAATATGATATGTTTGATTCCTTGCAATAGTTTTGCGATATAAAGGTGGTGATATTAGAGTCGTGCTAGTTGAGTAATTGTGAAATTGAGAAATACTTGTGTTGAGGTTTTCAAGTCCCGTAGCATGCACGTATGGTGAACCGTTATGTAACGAAGTTGGAGCATGAGGTATTTACTGATTGTCTTCCTTATGAGTGGCGGTCGGGGACAAGCGATGGTCTTTTCCTACCAATCTATCCCCCTAGGGGCATGCGTAGTAGTACTTTGCTTCGAGGGCTAATAAACTTTTGCAATAAGTATATGAGTTCTTTATGACTAATGTTGAGTCCATGGATTATACGCACTCTCACCCTTTCATCATTGCTAGCCTCTTCGGTACCGTGCATTGCCCTTTCTCACATCGAAAGTTGGTGCAAACTTTGCTAGTGCATCCAAACCCCATGATACGATACGCTCTATCACACATAAACCTCCTTATATCTTCCTCAAAACAGCCACCATACCTACCTATCATGGCATTTCCATAGCCATTCCGAGATATATTGCCATGCAACTTCCATCATCATCATATACATGACTTTAGCATTCATTGTCATATTGCTTTGCATGATCATAAAATAGCTAGCATGATGTTTTCATGGCTTGTCCATTTTTTGATGTCATTGATACGCTAGATCATTGCACATCCCGGTACACCGCCGGAGGCATTCATATAGAGTCATGTTCTAGTATCGAGTTGTAGTATTGAGTTGTAAGTAAATAAAAGTGCGATGATCATCATTATTAGAGCATTTTCCCATGTGAGGAAAGGATGATGGAATCTATGATCCCCTCACAAGTTGGGATGAGTCACCGGACTTTACAAAAAAATAAAAGAGGCCAAAGAAGCCCACAAAAAAATTAAAAGAGGCCAAAGAAGCCCACCAAAAAAAGAGAAAAAAATGAGAGAAAAGAGAGAAGGGACAATGTTACTATCCTTTTACCACACTTGTGCTTCAGAATAGCACCATGTTCTTCATACAGAGAGTCTCTTGAGTTATCACTTTCACATACTAGTGGGAACTTTCATTATAGAACTTGGCTTGTATATTCCGATGATGGGCTTCCTCAAATGCCTGAGGTCTTCATGAGAAAGCAAGTTGGATGCACACCCACGTAGTTTCCAGTTTGAGCTTTCATACACTTATAGCTCTTAGTGCATCTGTTGCATGGCAATCCCTACTCCTCACATTGACATCAATTGATGGGCATCTCCATAGCCCGTTGATTAGTCGTGTCGATGTGAGAATTTCTCCCTTTTTGTCTTCTCCACACAACCTCCACCATCATATTCTATTCCACCTATAGTGCTATATCCATGGCTCATGCTCATGTATTGTGTGAAAGTTGAAAAGGTTTGAGAACATCAAAAGTATGAAACAATTGCTTGGCTTGTCATCAGGGTTGTGCAAGATTTGAATATTTTGTGTGGTGAAGATGGAGCATAGCCAGACTATATGATTTTGTAGGGATAACTTTCTTTGGTCATGTTATTTTGAAAATACATGATTGCTTTATTAGTATGCTTGAAGTATTATTATCTTAATGTCAAATGATAGACTATTGCTTTGAATTACTCATGTTTTAATATTCATATCATGATTAGGTTACATGATCAAGATTATGCTAGGTAGCATTCCACATCAAAAATTATCTTTTTTATCATTTACCTACTTGAGGACGAGCATGAATTAAGCTTGGGGATGCTAATACGTCTCCATCGTATCTATAATTTTAGATTGTTCCATACCAATATTCTACAACTTTCATATACTTTTGGCAACTTTTTATACTATTTTTGGGACTAACATATTGATCCAGTGCCCAGTGCCAGTTCTTGTTTGTTGCATGTTTTTTGTTTCACAGTAAATCCATATCAAACAGAGTCCAAACAGGATAAAAACTGATGGAGATTTTTTTTGGAATATATGTGATTTTTGGGAAGAAAAATCAATGCACGACCCCGAGGGGGCCACGAGGCAGGGGGCGCCCCAGGGGCAGGCGCGCCCTGGGCCCTCGTGGCCACCCCCTAAGGTGATTGATGCCCTTCTTTCGCCACAACAAAGCTAATATCCGGATAGAGATCGTGTTAAAATTTCAGCCCAATCTGAGTTACGGATCTCTGGGAATATGAGAAACGGTGAAAGAGTAGAATCTGGGAACACAGAAACAAAGAGAGACAGAGAGATAGATCCAATCTCGGAGGGGCTCTCGCCCCTCCCATGCCATGGAGGCCATGGACCAGAGGGGAAACCCTTTTCCCATCTAGGGACAAGGTCAAGGAATAAGAAGAAGGAGGGGGGCTCTCTCCCCCTCGCTTCCGGTGGCGCCGGAACACCGTCGGGGGCCATCATCATCATCGTGATCTTCACCAACACCTCCGCCAGCTTCAGCAACATCTCCATCACCTTCCCCCATCTATCTATAGCGGTCCACTCTCACGCAACATGTTGTACCCTCTACTTGAGCATGGTGCTTTATGCTTCATATTTTTATCCAATGATGTGTTGCCATCCTATGATGTCTGAGTAGATTTTTGTTGTCCTATCGGTGGTTGATGAATTGTTATGATTGATTTAATTTGCTTGTGGTTATGTTGTTGTCCTTTGGTGCCCATCTTATGAGCGTGTGCGTGGATCACACCATAGGGTTAGTTGTATGTTGACAGGACTATGTATTGGAGGGCAAGAGTGACAGAAACTTCAACCTAACATAGAAATTGAGGCATACGGGATTGAAGGGGGACCAATATATCTTCATGCTATGGTTGGGTTTTACCTTAATGAATGTTAGTAGTTGCGGATTCTTTCTAATAGTTCCAACCATAAGTGCATAGAATTCCAAGTCAGGGATGACATGCTAGCAGTGGCCTCTCCCACATAAAACTTGCTATCGGTCTAGTAACATAGTCAATTGCTTAGGGACAATTTTGCAACTCCTACCACCACTTTTTCACACTCGCTATACTAAAGTTATTGTTTCTTTATCTAAACAGCCCCTACTTTTATTTACGCGCTCTTTATTATCTTGCAAACCTATCCAAAAACACCTACAAAGTACTTCTAGTTTCATACTTGTTCTAGGTAAAGCAAACGTTAAGCGTGCATAGAGTTGTATCGGTGGTCGATAGAACTTGAGGGAATATTTGTTCTACCTTTAGCTCCTCATTGGGTTCGACACACTTACTTATCGAAAGAGGCTACAATTGATCCCCTATACTTGTGGGTTATCAGACATCATAGATCGCATCATATCTAATAAATTATGGTTACGACGTTCGGACACACCATTATGCTATGGTGTACCAAGTGGCGTGAGTTGCGAAACTATACAACATTGCTTCGAATGAAGACCAAACTCATAAATCAAACATTCACCTCCACGATCAGATCGTAGAAACTTTATTTTCTTGTTATAATGATTTTCCACTTCACTCTGAAATTCTTTGAACTTTTCAAATGTTTCAGACTTATGTTTCATTAAGTAGATATACCCATATTTGCTCAAATCATCTGTGAAGGTCAGAAAATAACGATACCCACCGCGAGCCTCAACACTCATCAGACCGCATACATCAGTATGTATTATTTTCAACAAGTCAGTTGCTCGTTCCATTGTTTCGGAGAACGGAGTCTTAGTCATCTTGCCCATGAGGCATGGTTCGCAAGCATCAAGTGATTCATAATCAAGTGATTCAAAAAGCCCATCAGCATGGAGTTTCTTCATGCGCTATACACCAATATGACCTAAACGGCAGTGCCACAAATAAGTTGCAATATCATTATTAACCTTGCATCTTTTGGCTTCAATATTATGAATATGTGTATCACTACAATTGAGATTCAACAAAAATAGACCACTCATCAAGGGTGCACGACCATAAAAGATATTACTCATATAAATAGAACAATCATTATTCTCTGATTTAAATGAATAACCGTCTCGTATCAAACAAGATCCAGATATAATGTTCATGCTCAACGCTGGCATCAAATAAAAATTATTTAGGTCTAAAACTAATCCCGACGGTAGATGTAGAGGTAGCGTGTCGACGGCGATTACATTGACTTTGGAACCATTTCCCACACACATCGTCACCTCGTCCTTAGCCAATCTTCATTTAATCCATAGCCCCTGATTCGAGTTGCAAATATGAGCAACAGAACCTGTATCAAATACCCAGGTGATACTACGAGCATTAGTAAGGTACACATCAATAACATGTATGTCAAATATACCTTTCACTTTGCCATCCTTCTTATCCGCCAAATACTTGGGGCAGTTCCGCTTCCACTGACCAGTCCCTTTTCAGTAGAAGCACTCAGTCTTAGGCTTAGGTCCAGACTTGGACTTCTTCCCTTGAGCAGCAACTGGCTTGTTGTTCTTCTTGAAGTTCCCTTTCTTCCCTATGCCCTTTTTCTTAAAACTAGTGGTCTTGTTAACCATCAGCACTTGATGTTCCTTCTTGATTCCTACCTCCGCAGCCTTTAGCATCACGAAGAGCTCGGGAATTGTCTTATCCATCACTTGCATATTATAGTTCATCATGAAGCCTTTATAGCTTGGTGGTAGTGATTGAAGAACTCTGCCAATGACACTATCATCGGGAAGATTAACTCCCTGCTGATTCAAGTGGTTGTGGTACCCAGACATTCTGAGTATGTGTTCACTGACAGAACTATTCTCCTCCATTTTGCAGCTGTAGATCTTGTTGGAGACTTCATATCCCTCAACTCGGGCATTTGCTTGAAATATTAACTTCAACTCCTGGAACATCTCATATGCTCCATGACGTTCAACACGTCTTTGAAGTCTTGATTCTAAGCCGTAAAGCATGGCACACTGAACTATCGAGTAGTCATCAGCTTTGCTCTGCTAGACGTTCATAACGTCCGGAGTTGCTCTTGCAGAGGGTCTTGCACCTAGCGGTGCTTCCAGGATATAATTCTTCTGTACAGCAATGAGGATAATCCTCAAGTTACGGACCCAGTCCATGTAGTTTCTACCATCATATTTCAACTTAACTTTCTCTAGGAAAGCATTAAAATTCAAGGGAACGGTAGCATGGGCCATTGATCTACAACAACATAGACATGCAAATACTATCAGGTACTAAGTTCATGATAAATTAACGTTCAATTAATCATATTACTTAAGAATTACCACTTAGATAGACATCCCTCTAGTCATCTAAATGATCACGTGATCCATATCAACTAAACCATGTCCGATCATCGCGTGAGATGGAGTAGTTTTCAATGGTGAACATCTCTATGTTGATCATATCTACAATATGTTTCACGTTCTGTAACACCCCAGACGTAACTTGCCATATTTGTAACTCTGACTCTTGCCATTTTTGGCTTTAAGTTATGAGATTCCCTTCGTGGTTGCGTTTTGTCTTCGTTTTGCGTTTTGTTCATGTCATGCATTTCATTTCATGTCATCATGTGCATCGCATTTGCGTACGTGTTCGTCTCATGCATCCGAGCATTTTCCCCGTTGTCCGTTTTGCAATCCGACACTCCCACATGCACCGGCACACCCCTCTTTTCTCTTTTCGTGAGCGGGCATTAAACATTCTCGGAATGGACTGAGATTTCCCAAGTGGCCTTGGTACACCACTGGTAGACCGCCTGTCAAATTTTGATCCATTTGGAGTCCGTTTGATGCTCCAACGGTTAACCGGGTAACTGCAAAGGGCTCTTTTGTGTTGCAGACCAACACCCCTCCAAAACAGCCCAATAACCCATCTAAACCACTTCCATGTCCTCCGTCGTCGGATCACGATCATGTGGGCGAAAACTACACCTCATTTGGACACTCCTACCTCCTCATATCTATAAATATGTGATCCCCTCCGAAAATCTCGCACTCTAAACCCTAGCCCCGCTCCTCTCTCCGTGCCGGACATGTCCAATCCCGCCGGACAAGTAGCGCCGCTGCCCCTTCGCGAATCCCGAGGCGCCACATAGCAGCCGCCCGTCCGCCACGCTGCCGGCCCGCAGTCGGCCCTCCCGAGTGCGACTGGGCCCGAGTGCCCGTTGGCTCCGCGCCGCCCGACCCCGGCGTGCTGCGCCGCCAGCCGCCGCGGCACCTTGCCGGCGCCGCACAGCGCCGCCCCTCGCCGCCCAGCCGCGCCACAACGTCAACCGCCACCGCCGCGCCGAGCTCCGTCGGATCCCGTCAGATCCGAGCTCCGACCCCCGGCCCCGTCCTCCTCCTCACCAGATCCAGCGTCCCCGACCCGCCGGCGACCTTCCTGCCAACTCCGGCCTCCTCCACGCCCAACTCCGGTGAGATCCAGTCATGCATCGGGAAGCGTACAAACCCTAGGTTGACCCTGATTTCGTCCAAGTCTTTCTTCTGCAATATTTTTATGCCCTGTTCATCTTGCCATATCTTGATGCACGTAGATCCAAATCATGCGTATGATATGTCGAATTGTTCATCTCGATGAGCTCTTGACGTTAGAAGCATTTCCATGCATGATGTTGTACATTATGATGCCATTTTCATTGATGCAAGAGTGCTATAAAATGTGAGGAGCTGGTACTTATCAGATCATGAGGTTTTGTCATTTTTGTTGCATTTGATGTGTGCATCATATGAGTTTGAGGTCTACATGAGTTTTGAACAACACCATGCCATCTTTACAGAGGTGCTTGTCTTGTATTTTTATGATCTATGTGGTGACTAGCACAAGCATGCAAACTAGGCTTCGTGATGTTGTTGTTTCCAGGGACTTAGGTTTTTGCTAAGTCCTTTTCCTGCTGTTATTTTGATGCCATGTAAACTTGATGCTACAGTGAGATCCATGCTTATTTTGAGATACTTTATAAGGATGTTTTGAACATGTGTTTACGATCTATCCATCCATGCCCCTGTTTGCAATTATGGAGTGCCCTAGCATGTCTTGTTCTTCCTCTACTTTTGCTATAAAATGTTCCTACCAGAATGTTAACATGTTAATCAAAATTGCCATGGTTGTTGCTAGTGAGCCATGCATCCTATGAACTTGCTCTTGCCATGGTTAGCTTCATGAACATGTCATCTTGCTATTGGTATGCTTATTTTGTCATGCAATGCTTTGTGGTGAGTGGCTTGAGCTCACAAAGTTGCTATCATAATTCTGTTTATGACATGCTTTGTTTTTCTGCTAAGTCTGAAACTGTTAATAAAACTTGCTATGTTTACATGGGTGCCATCATATCTTCTGTGCCTTTTTGGCTCATGATCAGCAAGGGACTTTTGATCTATGCTTTTCATAGAATCATTCCATGCCTTTTTTGTTATGATATGTTCCTGTAGCAGGATGTTTGCTTACTCTAAACATTGCTTCTTGATGTTGTTTTTGACATTTTAGTAATTTCTCTAAGTCTGTGATGCTGATATCTTTTGACAACTCTGAGAACTTTGCAGGCAAGATGAGCATACCCTCGAAATCACTTCTATCTTTGCTTGCTAGTTGTTCGCTCTATCACTATGCCGCGCTACCTACCACTTGCTTTATCATGCCTCCCATATTGCCATGTCAAGCCTCTAACCCACCTTTCCTAGCAAACCTTTGTTTGGCTATGTTACCGCTTTTGCTCAGCCCCTCCTATAGCGTTGCTAGTAGCAGGTGAAGATGAAGCTTGTTCCATGTTGGTAAATGGATATTGTTGGGATATCATTATTATATCTTATTTACTTTAATGCATCTATATACTTGGTAAAGGGTGGAAGGCTCGGCCTTATGTCTGGTGTTTTGTTCCACTCTTGCCGCCCTAGTTTCTGTCATACCGGTGTTATGTTCCTTGATTTTGCGTTCATTACGCGGTTGGGTGTTATGGGAACCCCTTGACAGTTCGCTTTGAATAAAACTCCTCCAGCAAGGCCCAACCTTGGTTTTAACTTTTGCCACCTAAGCCTTTTTCCCTTGGGTTCCACGGACTCAAGGGTCATCTTTATTTTAAACCCCCGGGTCAGTGCTCCTCTGAGTGTTGGTCCAAACTGGGCGATGTCCGGCACCCGCTGGGCAACCAGGGTCTATGCGAACCCGACGTCTGGCCCATCCGGTGTGCCCTGAGAATGAGATACGTGTGATTCCTATCGGGATTTGTCAGCACATCAGGTGGCTTTACTGGTCTTGTTTTACCATTATCGAAATGTCTTAGTAACCGGGATTCCGAGACTGATCAGGTCTTCCCGGGAGAAGGAATATCCTTCATTGACCGTGAGAGCTTGTGATGGGCTAAGTTGGGACACCTGTGCAGGGTATAAACTTTCGAGAGCCGTGCCCGCGGTTATGTGACAGATGGGAATTTGTTAATATCCAGTTGTAGAGAACTTGACACTTAATTTAATTAAAATGAATCAACTGCGTGTGTAGCTGTGATGCTCTCTTTTCGGAGGAGTCCGGGAAGAGAACACGGTCTTGTGTTATGCTTGAATGTAAGTAGCTTCAGGATCACTTCTTGATCACTTATAGCTTCTCGACCATGCATTGCTTCTCTTCTCGCTCTTATTTGCATAAGTTAGCCACCATATATGCTAGTGCTTGCTGCAGCTCCACCACACTACCCCTTTCCTACCCATAAGCTCGATCTCGCGGGTGTGAGATTGCTGAGTCTTCGTGACTCACGGATACTTCCAAACAGTTGCAGGTGCCGAGGCTACCAGTGCAGGTGACGATACCAGTGCAGGTGAGGATTTGGGCCGTTCTATGTTTCTTTTCCTGATGATCATTAGTGGAGCCCAGTTGGGACGATCGGGGATCTAGCATTTGGGCTTGTCTTACTTTATTTTGGTTCCGTAGTCGGACCTTTGATTGTACCTTGGATGATGTATGGATTATTTTTGTATTGTGTGAAGTGGCAATTGTAAGCCAACTCTTTATCCCTTTCTTATTCAGTACATGGGATGTGTGAAGATTACCCCTCTTGCGACAAGCCTACCATGCGGCTATGCCTCTAAGTCGTGCCCTGACACGTGGGAGATATAGCCGCATTGTGGGTGAGGGAGTCCTGGATTAGGGGGTCTCCAGACAGCCGGACTATATCCTTTGGCCGAACTCTTGGACTATGAAGATACAAGATTGAAGACGTCGTCCTGTGTCCGGATGGGACTCTACTTGGCGTGGAAGGCAAGCTAAGCAATACGGATATGTATATCTCCTCCTTTGTAACCGACCTTGTGTAACCCTAGCCCTTTCCGGTGTCTATATAAACCAGAGGGTTTTAGTCTGTAGGACAACAAACAATCATACCATAGGCTAGCTTCTAGGGTTTAGCCTCTCTGATCTCGTGGTAGATCTACTCTTGTAATACTCATATCATCAATATTAATCAAGCAGGACGTAGGGTTTTACCTCCATCAAGAGGGCCCGAACCTGGGTAAAACATCGTGTCCCCTGCCTCTTGTTACCATCCGCCTTAGACGCACTGTTCGGGATCCCCTACCCGAGATCCGCCGATTTTGACACCGACATTGGTGCTTTCATTGAGAGTTCCTTTGTGTCATCGCCGTTAGGCTTGATGGCTCCTTCTATCATCGATAGCGATGCAGTCCAAGGTGAGACTTTTCTCCCTGGACAGATCTTTGTGTTCGGTGGTTTCGCACTGCGGGCCAACTCGCTTGGCCATCTGGAGCAGTTCGAAAGCTACGCCCCTGGCCATCAGGTCAGGTTTGGAAGCTTAAATTACACGGCCGATATCCGCGGAGACTTGATCTTCGACGGATTCGAGCCCCTGCCTTGTGCGCCACGCGGTCACGATGAGTACGATTTAGCTCTACCATCGGACCGTATTCAGGAGGTCGCACCGGCAGCCGCTCCAAGCTTCAATTCGGAGCCAGTTGCGCCATCCATGGACGGGTGCATCGACCCCGTCATGGAGGCCGTATCCTCAGTGGTGATCGAGCCGAATACCGACCTTACCCTTCACGAGAGCCGTGTTGCCAAACTGTCGGATCCTTCCTCGGCCACGGACTCCAAACCGCCTGCGCCCCTTCCTATCAAATCCGACTGGGCGCCAATCATGGAGTTCACCTCCGCGGATATCTTTCAGCACTTGCCCTTCCGCGACATACTGAATTCATTAGAGTCTCTCTCCTTGTCAGGAGAGTCCTGGCCGAACTATGTTCGACAGGATTGGGATGCGGATGACAAAGAAATTCTCCGCCCACCCACCACCCACTTAGTAGCCACTGTCGATGACTTAACCGACATGCTAGACTTAGACTCCGAAGACATCGACGGTATGGACGACGATGCAGGAGACAAACAGGAACCACTGCCCATAGGGCACTGGACGCCCACTTCATCACATGACGTATACATGGTGGACACACCAAAAGAAAATGATGATGAGGAATGGAAGGATGCAATGAAGGGTTGTCCCCCCAAGAAGCAGTCAAAGCGACAGCATAAGCGCCGCTCCAAATCCTGCCTCGGCAGAAACAACAATCAGATACACCCAGCGTTAGAGCAGGGTGAACCATCGCTGGACCACGGCAACACGGAGAATCAAACCGAACAACCCGACTCTTTCAAAGATAATAGTCCAGACGACATCACACCAGACAGACACCCGGAGAAACAGAATGCCCATCAAAGGCTTGTTGCCACCGCGAGGATTCTAGAAAAGCAAAAGCAAAGGCTCAAGGCTGCGCAAGACACACTCATAATCATATGGAGTAAAGTACTCAACACAGCAGCGAAGTACGGCGGTAATCGCCCCACCAAGAGCTACCCGAAGCGGAAGTTGCTACCTGAATTCGATGAGTAGGCCTTAGATCCCCCGCAACCAAAAATTAAAACAGCCATCTGGCCGGATAGACGACCTCACGGACAACATAGAGCGGCAAACAACGCTGCACATAAGCCCATACGTGATCCACGCAAGGGCTCGCATCAAAAGGACGGCGCAACCAGATCCATCTATGGACCGCGCAAGCGCGCTCCAGCATATGATGCAACACAACAAACATCTGAACAATGCGGTACACCCAGATACAGGGGTGCCGCACACCCCCTATGTTTCACCGACGAGGTGCTGGACCATGAATTTCCAGAGGGATTCAAACCCGTAAACATAGTGGCATACGACGGAACAACAGACCCTGGGGTCTGGATTGAGGACTATATCCTCCATATCCATATGGCTCGAGGAGATAATCTCCATGCCATCAAGTATTTACCCCTCAAAATCAAAGGGCCAGCTTGGCACTGGCTTAAAAGCCTCCCCGAAAGCTCCATTGGAAGCTGGGAAGAGCTCGAAAACGCTTTTCGGGCAAATTTTCAAGGGACTTATGTCCGACCTCCGGATGCGGACGATTTGAGTCATATAACTCAACAGCCCGGAGAGTCAGCCCGAAAGCTTTGGAATAGGTTTCTTACGAAAAAGAACCAAATAGTCGATTGTCCGGACGCCGAAGCCTTAGTGGCTTTCAAGCACAGCGTCAGGGATGAATGGCTTTCCAAACACCTTGGCCAAGAAAAGCCGAGAACAATGGCAGCATTAACAAGCCTCATGACCCGCTTTTGCACGGGCGAGGACAACTGGTTAGCCCGATGCGGCACCAGCGAAGTACATCCGAAGTTAGAGATGGAAACGGGAAATCACGATGCAACAAAAATAATAAGCGCCAGAATAAAGAAGACAACCCGAAGAGCACGGCGGTAAATGCCAGATTCAGAAGCTCTTGGCCAAGTCAGCAAAAGCCGCCCTCTAAAGGCGTCAGAGACGAACTGTCCGTCCTAAACAAAATTCGGGAGCAAATATGTCAGATCCATAGCACCCCTGATAAACCCGCTAATCATACCCACAGAGAATGTTGGGTCATCAAGCAGTCCGGCAAGCTCAACACCGTACACAAGGGGGAGGATACACCAAGCGAAGACGAGGATGAGCCTCTCAAGCAAGACACTGGGGAACAAAAGAAATTTCCACCAGAAGTCAAAACAGTAAACGTGTTACACATGATCAAGGGGAGAAACAAAGCGGCACTCCTAGAGAAATATGCCCAAGGGCCTATCACCGCGGAGTCCTGCCACTGGTCGTCTCAGCCGATCACTTTTGACCATCGGGATTACTTAGTAAGTATCCGGCGTGTGGGATGGGCTGCCTTGGTATTAGATCCAATAATTAACGGATACCACTTCACATGAGTCCTGATGGACGGTAGCAGCAGTCTAAACCTGATATATCAGGACACAATCCGCAAAATGGGGATAGACCCAACGAAAATTTGCCACAGCAATACTACCTTTAAAGGAGTAACGCCAGGCCCAGGGGCTCATTGCACAGGCTCCCTGCTACTGGAGGTTATATTCGGCTTCCCCGATAATTTCCGTAGCGAAAATTTAACCTTCTACATTGCTCCGTTCCAAAGTGGCTATCAAGCACTACTTGGACGCGAAGCCTTTGCTCGCTTTAATGCAATACCGCATTATGCTTCCCTCACGCTTAAGATGCCCGGTCCACGTGGCATCATTACAGTAAATGGAAATATTGAGCGATCCCTGCGCGCCGAAGAGAGTGCGGCTGCCTTGGCAGCCCACACTAAAACGGCCTCACCAACTAAAGCATTCGATAGGTCGTCAAGACTACGGACACGGTTAGACGAGTCTGATGCAGCTATATGTACTTCATACAGGTTTGATGGCCACACCCCTATTACAAATACAAGGGGCTCAACACACGCAGACAAGTGGCAATTTTTACTCATCTTGAATTATACATGGTTTCTTTAAAACCTACCTTTTTGCACGACAACTTTTCACCTAAGTTCCTCTCTTTTACAGATGACCATCGTGCTACACCCGTCCAGGATACGGCACAACAGAGACACAGGCGCAGACGTGCAGCAGGGACCCATTCTAAGGATTCTTTTTAGATTAAGACCCCGTGTCAAGCTTTTTTACTGTCTCTTGTTGATACACATCCCTCGGATTCTCAGTACCATTGAGAAGGATGCTGACGTCTTGGCATGTGGCCACGTCAGAACAATGCACGTACCTGGACTCTAGGGGCTTCTTACAAAGGGCACTGTTTAGGCCTGGTTTACACCATAAAGACCGAATACCTTAGGGAGTGTTCGGCGTCGCGAGTTTGGCCTTATATGCATCAGCTCCAAATCATGTCTTTGGTAAAATGTTGGGTTTGCCCGGCTCCTGTGTTTTGCTGCCTTACGTTCCGCTCTATCGGCTAAGGCGGCACCAGGAGAACTACTGCGATTGTGCCCCGGGTCATCCGGACAAGCACCTCAGTAGAGAAAGCCGTAACTGACTGTCATGATATAGCGTGAGACTGGTCAACCACTCGATGACCTATAGGAATGTTAGAATTCCTCCGCCTTAATGAAGGGCTATTTCCCGGCCAGGCATGTACGCACCCTGAATTCGGGAGAGTGCGAAGCCACCAGGGGCTATATAGTAGCCCCACCGTCAAACTCCTATGGCTAAGTGAAAGTGTTCAAGCATTATAGTCCGGTTGCCTCGTTCGTTGCGCTATCACCTCCTTAATAGGACCAAGACGTTGGATTAAGTGTGAACACACGTCTTCTACGAACACCTCTACATTATATGCGTGGGGGTTGAAGCCGACGACTGCAATCTTTCAGGTTATATACATATATACATAAACGGCCGCACAGGAGGCATCATATTACTTTTAGGCAAAAGTATAAATACAGCCTTGATAAATTTCATAAACATTGTTTTTACAATGGGAATACATGTCACTCAACCATAATATTCTTCGAGCACTGGGCCTCTATCAAACGAGAACCCTCGAGAACTTCTTCGAAATAGTGCTCGGCAGCCACTCGGCCTATGGCCGAACCCTGCGCCGCAACAATGGCAGCATCTATCTCCGCCCAGTATGCTTTGACACGGGCAAATACCATCCGCGAGCCTTCTATACACGCCGACCTTTTCATCGCATTGATGCGCGGCACCACACCAAGGAACTGCTGCACTAAGCTGAAATAGTTGTTTGGCTTCGGCTTTTCCGGCCACAAATGATCTACGGCGGACCTCATGGCAAGTCCGGACAATCTACTGAGTTCGGCCCATTCGGCAAGCTGATCAGTTAGTGGAAGCGGACGCTCTGGAACGTTAAATTGCGACCAAAACAGCTTGTCCACTTCACAATCTGTTTGATCTCGGAAGTATTCGGCCGCATCGACAGCGCTCGCCGCCAAGTCCATATATGCGTCTGCCGAACTCCACAGCTGATCCAGAGGGGCATACCGCGGATCTCCGAACTTCCTCCGCAGCATAAAGGGCTTCCCAGCCGCAATATCACCGGCTTCACGCAGTTCCTCCTTCTTCGCTCTCATGGCAGAGCGGGTGTCCTTGGTCGCCATTGTGGCCTTCTCGAGGTCCGTCGCCCTCGCCCGGTTTTCTTCTTCAAGGAACTGGCAACGGTCGGCAGTGTATTTTAACTTTACAGCCATCTTGGCCATTTTATCTTTGCTCTCGCAATGTGCAGCCTTTTCGGCTCTTAACTCTTCGACCGCCTTTAAAGCGGCCGCATTACTAATCCTTGTTTGTTCTTTGGCTCGGGCAAGTTTCGCCCGAAGGGTTTCCACGGTGGCAGCTCCATCTGCAGCCACAAAATATTAAAGATACTGGCATCACGCCGCTCTCACTATGCGACATTCACCAGACAATATCACTTACCCTGTGCCTCATCAAGCCTCTTGTTAACAAGCTCGATGTCGGCATCCACCGCATCCAGTTGCCGCTTTAGTTCGGCAAACTCATTAGTCCGGCTAGCCACCGGAGCTTCCACCACCTGCACATAAAGCGGCATGGTTATTACCTGGGACTACGATCCTCCGTTTGTTGCCGTTCTCGGTGACAACCAGAGTCTCAGGGGCTACTATCTACACAGGGTACACCTAAAATGTGCGGTACTATCAAAAAGTATATCATTTCACGTACCTCAAAGCCCGTCAGTAGACTCATAAAGGCCTCATGCAATCCACTTTCGGCGGACAAAATTCTTTCCATCACCATACCCATCAACATATGGTGTTCTTCTGAGATGGTCGCTCGCTCCAACAGCTCCCTTAGTACGTCCGACCGCATACCAGACGGTGTCGGACTCTTTTTTTTGCTCTCTTCAAGCGCCGGATACTAGGGACTTCGGGTGACCATAGGATTATCTTCTGGCCTCACTGGATCCGGGGAGGCCCTCCGAGACGACACTTCAAGGTCGCCCGCTTCTTGAGCGGAGGAGTCCGGGGGAGGCGTTTCGCTCTCCATCATCTCTGGAAGAAGATCCCCCGAAGAGGAGCTTTGCTGAGAAGGGCTGAGATCTGAACTGCAAGATAAATGCTTCGGTTATTTTCCTTGGAAGAAAGGTATAATATCTTTACTATCAAGTATTTTTCGATAACTTACAGCACGTTAGAGGGCTGATCTCCGCACGGACTTTGTGTGGCAAGAGCACCCTCCGGGGCCGGACCCTCTGGTGGAGATTTCTTCTCCCGTTTGGAAGCCTTGGCTTTCGGATCTTCAGAGGCGGTCCTCTTCCTTCCCCAGGGCAAGAGAATGTCGGATTCTTCCCCTTTGTTATCCTCCCTCGCGGAGGCGCTCATTCCCTTGGTTGGAATTGGTAGCGGTGGGGGCCCGCTTTTGCCCTCATTATTCCCCCCTTTATCTTCCTTTGAGGGCTCCGGGCAAGGTGCTAGCTCGAGCATCTTTTCCAGTACCGGATTGTCCAAACCCTCAGGAAGGGGGCTGAACACCGAATCATCTTCGCCTTTGTTAGCCAGTCCTGGTCAAAGAGCGATTTCTTAGAATGAAGTCATGATAAAGGAAAGATGGTGTGTTCGGCTAGAGGATTACTTACTTGGTCGGCGGTGCGGTTGCTGCTCAGGCCCATGTCATCGGTATTATCCAGACACTCTTGGGGTCCGAAGAATGATTTATACATCTCCTTGTGTGTCAGGCCGAGGAAATTCTAAATAGTGCGCGGTCCTTCGGGGTTGAACTCCCACATGCGGAGGGTCCGGCATTTACAAGGCTGGACTCGACGAACCAGCATGACTTGCACCACCGTAACCAGACTGAAATCTCCTTCAAAGAGATCTTGAATGCGGCTCTGCAGTATAGGCACGTCCTTGGCTGGACCCCAGCTCAGCCCTCTGCTAATCCATGACATCAGTTGTGGTGGAGGGCCTGAGCGGAAAGAAGGGGCAGCCACCCACTTGGCACTTCTGGGAGTTGTGATGTAAAACCACTCCCGTTGCCATAATCCGGACACCTCTGGAAAGGAACCCTTTGGCCATGGAGCTCCAACGATCTTGCTTATTAATGCGCCTCCGCACGCTACATGTTGCCCCTCGACCATATTTGGCTTCACGTCAAAGGTCTTGAGCCACAGGCTGAAGTGAGGGGTAATGTAGAGGAAGGCCTCACATACGACAATAAATGCCGAGATGTGGAGAAAGGATTCCGGGGCTAGATCATGGAAATATAGCCCGTAGTAGAACATCAAACCCCTAACGAAGGGATCCAGAGTGAGGCCTAGACCTCGGAGGAAGTGGGAGATGAACACAACATTCTCGTTGGGTTCAGGAGTAGGGACGACCTGCCCTCGGGCAGGCAGCCGATGGGAAACCTCAGCGGTCAGGTATCTGGCCTCCCTCAACTTCTTGATATCCTCTTCCGTAATAGAGGAGGGCATCCACCGGCCTTGAAGGCTAGATCCAGACATGATTGCAGGTCCGAAGCACCTAACCTGGGCTTTGGGTGTTAGAACTCGAGGCGGGGGAAGGATTCGAATGAGCACGGGAGGGAAAAAAGTAAAAGCCTTGTCCCTTTATAAAGAGGGTGAATATCAACCGTCCTCCTAGTGGCCGTTTGGGACTTGCCTAAAATCTAGGAGTCCTAGGCATGGTTGGGTTACCCACGACCGTATTGATGAGAATCCCGTAATAAGGGGAACACGATCTCTACTTTGACAAGACGTGTCAAAAAACTGCCTCCCGTTATGTGCGGGGCTAGTTAAAGGAAACGGTTCGAATAATCACCAGTGTTGGGGATCGTAGCAGAAATTCAAAAAAATTCCTACGTGTCACCAAGATCAACTATGGAGAGACTAGCAACGAGAGAGAGGAGTGCATCTTCATACCCTTGAAGATCGAAATGTGGAAGCATTGCAAGAACGCGATTGGTGGAGTCGTACACGCAACGATTCAGATCGCGGTCGATTCCGATCTAAGCGCCGAACAACGGCGCCTCCGCGTTCAACACACGTACAGCCCGGTGACGTCTCCCGCGCCTTGATCCATCAGGGAGAGAGGGAGAGGTTGGGGAAGACTCTGTCCAGCAGCAGCACGACGGCGTGGTGATGGTGGACGAGCGTGGCACGCCAGCAGGGCTTCGCCAAGCACTGCAAGACACGAGGAGGAGAAGGTATTGGAGAGGAGGGGCTGCGCCAAGTCCAAGGGTCTGGCCACCCTCCCACCCCTCCACTATTTATAGGTGGGGGGAGAGAGGGGGCCGGGCCCCCGAGATCCCATCTAGGGTTGGGGCGGCGTCCAAGGGGGGAGGAGTGCCTCCCAAGTCAAGTGGAGGCCAACCCCCTTAGGGTTTCCCCTCTCCCATGCGCATGGGCCTTGGGGGGGCTGGTGCCCCTGGCCCATTAAGGCTAGGGAGCCCCCCTATAGCCCATGCTGCTGTATTGGAGTGGTGGAACATTTTCCGGACCTCCGGACCCCTCCGGAATCCTCCGGAACCTTCCGGAAGCTTCCCGGTATAATACCGGAAAAAACCGAACTTTTCCTAGAACCCGAACAACAACTTTCCATATTTAAATCTTTACCTCCGGACCATTCTGGAACTCCTCGTGACGTCCGGGATCTCATCCGGGACTCCGAACAACATTCGGTAACCGCGTACATAATTTCCCTATAACCCTAGCGTCATCGAACTTTAAGTGTGTAGACCCTACAGGCTCGGGAATCATGCAGACATGACCGAGACATATCTCTGGTCAATAACCAACAGCGGGATCTGGATACCCATGTTGGCTCCCACAAGTTCCACGATGATCTCATCGGATGAACCACGATGTCAAGGATTCAGTCAATCCCGTATACAATTCCCTTTGTCTACCGGTATAGTACTTGCCCGAGATTCGATCATCGGTATCCCGATACCTTGTTCAATCTCGTTACCGGCAAGTCTCTTTACTCATTCCGTAACACATCACCTCGTGATCAACTCCTTGGTCACATTGTGCACATTTTTATGATGTCCTACCGAGTGGGCCCAGAGATACCTCTCCGTCACACGGAGTGACAAATCCCAATCTCGATTCATGCCAACCCAACAGACACTTTCGGAGATACCCGCAGTGCACCTTTATAGCCACCCAGTTACGTTGTGACGTTTGGTACACCCAAAGCATTCCTACGGTATCCGGGAGTTGCACAATCTCATGGTCTAAGGAAATGATACTTGACATTAGAGAATCTTTAGCATACGAACTACATGATCTTGTGCTAGGCTTCGGATTGGGTCTTGTCCATCACATCATTCTCCTAATGATGTGATCCCGTTATCAATGACATCCAATGTCCATGGTCAGGAAACCGTAACCATCTATTGATCAACGAGCTAGTCAACTAGAGGCTTACTAGGGACATGGTGTTGTCTATGTATCCACACATGTATCTGAGTTTCCTATCAATACAATTCTAGCATGGATAATAAACGATTATTATGAACAAGGAAATACAATAATAACCATTTTATTATTGCCTCTAGGGCATATTTCCAATAGTCTCCCACTTGCACTAGAGTCAATAATCTAGTTCACATCACTATGTGATTGTAATGAATCCAACACCCATGGGGTATGTTCATATCTTGCTTGTGACAGAGGTTTATTAGTCAATGAGTCTGAACCTTTCAGATCCATGTGTGCTTTACAAATCTCTATGTCATCTTGTAGATGCAGCTACCACGCGCTACTTGGAGCTATTCCAAATAACTGTTCTACTATACGGATCCGGTTTACTACTCAGAGTCATCCGGATTAGTGTCAAAGTTTGCATTGACGTAACCCTTTACGACAAACTCTTTTACCACCTCCATAATCGAGAAAATTCCTTATTCCACTAGTTACTAAGGATAACCTTGACCGTTGTCCTGTGATCCATTCCTAGATCACACTTGTACCCCTTGACTGACTCATGGCTTAGCACACTTCAGGTGCGGTACACAACATTGCATACTTTAGAGCCTACGTCTAAAGCATAGGGGACGACCTTCGTCCTTTCTCTCTATTCTGCCGTGGTTAGGTCTTGAGTTTTACTCAATACTCATACCTTATAACACAGCCAAGAACTCCTTCTTTGTCGGTCTATTTTTGAACTCCTTCAAAATTTTGTCATCGTATGTGTTCGTTTGAAAGTACTATTAAGCGATTTTGATCTATCCTTATAGATCTTGATGCTCAATGTTCAAGTAGCTTAATCCAAGTTCTCCATTGAAAACACTTTTCAAATAACCCTGCATGCTTTCCAGAAATTCTACATCATTTCTGATCAACAATATGTGAACAACATATACTCATCAAAAATTCTATAGTGCTCCCACTCACTTCTTTGGAAATACAAGTTTCTCATAAACTTTGTATAAACCCAAAATCTTTGATCATCTCATCAAAGAGTACATTCTAATTCCGAGATGCTTACTCCAGTCCTTAGAAGGATTGCTGGAGTTTTTCATACTTGTTAGCATCTTTCAGGATTGACAAAACCTTCTGGTTGTATCACATACAACCTTTCCTCAAGAAAAACATCGAGGAAACAATGTTTTGACATCCTATCTGCAAGATTTCATAAATGATGCGGTAACTGTTAACATAATTCCAACAGACTCTTAGCATCACTACGAGTGAGAAAGTCTCATCGTAGTCAACTCCTTGAACTTGTCGGGAAACATCTTAACGACAAGTTGAGCTTTCTTAATGGTGACACTTACCATCATTGTCCGTCTTCCTTTTAAAATCCATCTGCACCCAACAGCCTTGTGACCATCAAGTAGTTCTTTTCAAAGTCTATACTTTGTTTTATACATGGATCCTCTCTCAGATTTTATGGCCTCAAGCAATTCGTCGGAATCCGGGCCCACCATTGCTTCTCCATAGCTCGTAGGTTCATTGTTGTCTAGCAACATGATTTCCAAGACAGGATTACGTACCACTCTGAAGTAGTACACATCCTTGTCGACCTATGAGGTTTGGTAGTGACTTGATCTGAAGTTTCATGATCATTATCATAAGCTTCCACTTCAATAGGTGTAGGTGCCATAGGAACAACTTCATGTGCCCTGCTACACACTAGTTGCAGTGACGGTTCAATAACCTCATCAAGTCTCCACCATCTGACCACTCAATTCTTTTGAGAGAAACTTTTCCTCGAGAAAGGACCTGTTTCTAGAAACAATCACTTTTGCTTCCGGATCTGGAATAGGAGGTATACCCAACTATTTTTTGGGTATTCTATGAAGATGCATTTATCCGCTTTGGGTTCGAGCTTATTAGCCTGAAACCTTTTCACATAAGCATTGCAGCCCCAAACTTTTAAGAAACGACAGCTTAGGTTTTTCTAAACCATAGTTCATACGGTGTCGTCTCAACGGAATTGTGTGGTGCCCTATTTAAAGTGAGTGCGATTGTCTCTAATGCCTAACCCATAAATGATAGGGGTAATTCGATAAGAGACATCATGGTATGCACCATATCCAATAGGGTGCAGTTGTGATGTTCGGACACACCATCACACTATGGTGGTCCAGGCGGTATTAGTGTGAAACAATTTCCACAATGTCTTAATTGTGTACCAAACTCGTAACTCGGATATTCATCTCTATGATCATATCATAGACATTTTATCATCTTGTCACTATGATCTTCAACTTCACTCTGAAATTGCTTGAACCTTTCAATAATTCAGACCTATGTTTCATCAAGTAAATATACTCAGCATCTACTCAAATCATCTGTGAAGTAAGAACATAACGATATCCACTGCGTGCCTCAGCACTCGTTGGACTGCATACATCAAAATGTATTACTTCCAACAATTTGCTTTCTTGTTCCATCTCACTGAAAACGAGGCATTTCAGTCATCTTGCCCATGTGGTATGATTTGCATGTCTCAAGTGATTCAAAATCAAGTGAGTCCAAATGATCCATCTGTATGGAGTTTCTTCATGCATATCTACCAATAGACATGGTTCGCATGTCTCAATCCTTTCAAAACGAGTGAGTCCAAAGATCCATCAACATGGAGCTTCTTCATGCGTTTTATACCAACATGACTCAAATGGCAGTGCCACAAGTACGTGGTACTATCATTACTATCTTATATCTTTTGGCATGAACATGTGTATCACTACGATCGAGATTCAATAAACCATTCATTTTAGGTGCAAGACCATTGAAGGCATTATTCAAATAAATAGAGTAACCATTATTCTCCTTAAATGAATAATCGTGTGGCGATAAACATAATCCAATCATGTCTATGCTCAACGCAAACACCAAATAACAATTATTTTGGTTTAACACCAATCCCGATGGTAGAGGGAGCGTGCAATGTTTGATCACATCAACCTTGGTAAAACTTCCAACACATATCGTCATCTCACCTTTAGCTAGTCTCCGCAGCCTTTTATTTCGAGTTACTAACGCTTAGCAACCAAACCGGTATTTATTACCCTGGTGCTACTAGGAGTACTAGTAAAGTACATAATAATATGACGTATATCCAAAATACTTCTGTCGACCTTGCCAGCCTTGTCATCTACCAAGTATGTAGGGTAGTTCTGCTTCAGTCACCGTTCCCCTCATTATAGAAGCACTTAGTATCAGGTTTGGTTCAACCTTGGGTTTCTTCACTAGAGCAGCAACTGATTTGCCGTCTCATGAAGTATCCCTTCTTTCCCTTGCCCTTCTTGAAACTAGTGGTTTAACCATCAACAATTGATGCTTCTACTTGATTTCTACTTTCGTGGTGTCAAACATCGCGAGTTGCTCAAGGATCATCATGTTTATCCTTGATATGTTATAGTTCATCACGAAGCTCCAATAGCTTGGTGGCAGTGACTATGGAGAACCATCACTATCTCATCTGGAAGATTAACTCCCACTCGATTCAAGTGATTGCAGTACTCAGACAATCTGAGCACATGCTCAACGATTGAGTTTTTCTCCCTTAGTTTGCAGGCTTAA
Organism: Triticum aestivum; assembly: GCF_018294505.1. Classification (NCBI taxonomy): domain Eukaryota; kingdom Viridiplantae; phylum Streptophyta; class Magnoliopsida; order Poales; family Poaceae; genus Triticum; species Triticum aestivum. The sequence goes on along the minus strand of NC_057794.1, from coordinate 88,214,125 downwards.
GAAACTTGTCAGCGGTCTCATACCTCTTGACGTGGGCACTAGTCTGAAATTCCAATTTCAGTCTTTGGAACATCCCATATGTTCTGCGACATTTCAAAAACGTCTTTGGTGCCACAATTCTAAACCGTTAGTATTACGTACTGAACTATCAGGTAGTCATCAAAATGTGTCTACAGACGATGCTCGAGGTTCAACACACTGAGTGGTGCATTAAGGACATAACCCTTCTGTGCAGCAATGAGGACAATCCTTAGTTCACGGACCCAGTCCGCATAATTGCTACTGTCAACTCTCAACCAAATTTTCTCTAGGAACATATCTAAAACAGTAGAACCAAAGCGTGAGCTACGACATAATTTGCAAAGACCTTTTGACTATATTCATGATAATTAAGTTCATCTAATCAAATTATTCAATGAACTCCCACTTAGATAGACATCCCTCTAGTCATCTAAGTGATACATGATCCGAGTCAACTAGGCTGTGTCCGATCATCACGTGAGACGGACTAGTCATCAATGGTGAACATCTTCATGTTGATCGTATCCACTATACGACTCATGTTCGACCTTTCGGTCTTCCGTGTTCCGAGGCCATGTCTGTACATGCTAGGCTCGTCAAGTTAACCTAAGTGTATTGCGTGTGTAAATCTGGCTTACACCCGTTGTATGCGAACGTTAGAACCTATCACACCCGATCATCATGTGGTGCTTTGGAACAACGGACCTTAGCAATGGTGCATAGTTTGGGGGAACACTTTCTTGAAATTATTGCGAGGGATCATCTTATTTATGCTACCATCGTTCTAAGCAAATAAGATGTAAACATGACAAACATCACATGCAAATCATAAAGTGACATGATATGGCCAATATCACCTTGCGCCTTTGATCTCCATCTTCGAGGCGCGGCATGAACACCATCGTCACCGGCATGACACCATGATCTCCATCATCATGATCTCCATCATCGTGTCTTCATGAAGTTGCCTCGCCAACTATTACTTCTACTACTATGGCTAATGGTTAGCAATAAAGTGAAGTAATTACATGGCGTTTTCATTGACACGCAGGTCATAAATAAATTAAGACAACTCCTATGGCTCCTGCCGGTTGTCATACTCATCGACATGCAAGTCGGGATTCCTATTACAAGAACATGATCAATCTCATACATCACATATATAATTCATCACATCCTTTTGGCCATATCACATCACATAGCATACCCTGCAAAAACAAGTTAGACGTCCTCTAATTGTTGTTGCATGTTTTACGTGGCTGCTATGGGTTTCTAGCAAGAACGTTTCTTACCTACGCAAAACCACAATGGTGATATGCCAATTGCTATTTACCCTTCATAAGGACCCTTTTCATCGAATCTGATCCGACTAAAGTGGGAGAGACAGACACCCGCCAGCCACCTTATGCATCAAGTGCATGTCAGTCAGTGGAACCAGTCTCACGTAAGCGTACGTGTAAGGTCGATCCGGGCCGCTTCATCCCACAATGCCGCCGAATCAAGATAAGACTAGTAACAGCAAGCAAATTGAACAAATCATCGCCCACAACTACTATGTGTTCTACTCGTGCATAGAAACTACGCATAGACCTAGCTCATGATGCCACTGTTGGGGATCGTAGCAGAAATTCAAAAATTTTACTACGTGTCACCAAGATCAATCTATGAAGAGACTAGAAACGAGATGCAGGAGTGCATCTTCATACCCTTGAAGATAGCAATGCGGAAGTGTTGCAAGAACGCGGTTGGTGGAGTCGTACACGCAGCGATTCAGATCGCAGTCGATTCCGATCTAAGCGCCGAACAACGGCGCCTCCGCGTTCGACACACGTACAGCCCAGTGACGTCTCCCGTGCCTTGATCCAGCAAGGAGAGAGGGAGACGTTGGGGAAGACTCCGTCCAGCAGCAGCAAGACGGCGTGGTGATGGTGGAGGAGCGTGGCACGCCAGCAGGGCTTCGCCAAGCACTGCAAGACACAATGAGGAGAAGGTATTGGAGAGGAGGGGGCTGCGCCAAGTCCAAGGGTCTAGCCGCCCTCCCACCCCTCCACTATTTATAGACGGGGGAGAGAGGGGGCCGACCCCCCTAGATCCCATCTAGGGTTGGGGCGGCGGCCAAGGGGGGAGGAGTGCCTCCCAAGTCAAGTGGAGGCCCTCCCCCTTAGGGTTTCCCCTCTCCCAAGCGCATGGACCTTGGGGGGGCTGGTGCCCCAGGCCCATTAAGGCTAGGGAGCCCCCCTACAGCCCATGCTGTTGTATTGGACGTGGTGGAACATTTTCTGGACCTCCGGACCCCTCCGGAATCCTCCGGAACCTTCCGGAAGCTTCCAGGTACAATACCGGAAAAAACCGAACTTTTCCTGGAACCCGAACAACAACTTTCCATATATAAATCTTTACCTCCGGACCATTCTAGAACTCCTTGTGATGTCCGGGGTCTCATCCGGGACTCCAAACAACATTCGGTAACCGCGTACATACTTTCCCTATAACCCTAGCGTCATCGAACCTTAAGTGTGTAGGCCCTACGGGCTCGGGAATCATGCAGACATGACCAAGATATCTCTCTGGTCAATAACCAACAGCGGGATCTGGATACCCATGTTGGCTCCCACATGTTCCACGATGATCTCATCGGATGAACCACGATGTCACGGATTCAGTCAATCCCGTATACAATTCCCTTTGTCTACCGGTATAGTACTTGCCCGAGATTCGATCGTCGGTATCCCGATACCTTGTTCAATCTCGTTACCGGCAAGTCTCTTTACTCATTACATAACACATCACCCCGTGATCAACTCCTTGGTCACATTGTGTACATTATGATGATGTCCTACCGAGTGGGCCCAGAGATACCTCTCCGTCACACGGAGTGACAAATCCCAGTCTCGATTCGTGCCAACCCAACAGACACTTCCGGAGATACCCGTAGTGCACCTTTATAGCCACCCAGTTACATTGTGACGTTTGGTACACCCAAAGCATTCCTACGGTGTCCGGGAGTTGCACAATCTCGTGGTCTAAGGAAATGATACTTGACATTAGAGAAGCTTTAGCATACGAACTACACGATCTTGTGCTAGGCTTACGATTGGGTCTTGTACATCACATCATTCTCCTAATGATGTGATCCCGTTATCAATGACATCCAATGTCCATGGTCAGGAAACCGTAACCATCTATTGATCAACGAGCTGGTCAACTAGAAGCTTACTAGGGACATGGTGTTGTCTATGTATCCACACATGTATCTGAGTTTCCTATCAATACAATTCTAGCATGGATAATAAACGATTATTATGAACAAGGAAATACAATAATAACCATTTTATTATTCCCTCTAGGGCATATTTCCAACAACCGGGCCATGGCTTAATATCATGTTGCCAAAACAAGTCAGCAGATTAGATTTGTGGAAATATTGTTCTCTCTACGGTGGTATGTGGAACTTATTTTGCAGGGTCGGACACTATCCTTGTATTCAAATTCTTCCGTGGTGTATTCGGAGGAGGAACCTACCTTGCAATGTTGAAGATAATACTGCGCGTCGGACTCATCGTCATTGAAGCCTGGTTCAGGGGCTACTGAGGGAGTCCTGGATTAGGGGGTCTCCGGACAGCCGGACCATATCCTTTGGCCGGACTCTTGGACTATGAAGATACAAGATTGAAGACTTCGTCCCGTGTCCGGATGGGACTCTACTTGGCGTGGAAGGAAAGCTAGGCAATACGGATATGTATATCTCCTCCTTTGTAACCGACCTTGTGTAACCCTAGCCCTTTTCGGTGTCTATATAAACCGGAGGGTTTTAGTCCGTAGGACAACAAACAATCATACCATAGGCTAGCTTCTAGGGTTTAGCATCTCCAATCTCGTGGTAGATCTACTCTTGTAATACTCATATCATCAATATTAATCAAGAAGGACGTAGGGTTTTACCTCCATCAAGAGGGCCCGAACCTGGGTAAAACATCGTGTCCCCTGCCTCCTGTTACCATCCACCTTAGACGCACAGTTCGGGACCCCCTACCCGAGATCTGCCAGTTTTGACACCGACAGTGGGTGTTACAAGTTGGTAATCAGAGCCATCCCCGACTTAGGAGCCCCCTGCTTGATCGAATCGCTGACATTGTTGAGTCTGGAAGAAAATGTTTTGAGTCTTAGGATTATATATATCAGAGAGTAGGATTCTTTTTACTCCTCAGTCCCTTCGTCGCTCTGGTGAGGCCTCCTGACATAGAAGTTTTGGCTCTTCTCTCCTCAAATTTCATGAATTTTTTTTAGGATCACGCGGGTATCTTGGAATCGTTCCGATAGTCTTGTGACGAGAACATTATTCTTGGTGCCTCCTGACATTTAGGGGTTGTGGCAGTGTCCCGGGGAGTTGAGCTCCGAGGTGTTGTCGTCACAATTTTATCATTGCAGTTCTGGAATACCTGAGTTCGCCGACATCGAAAATCTCTTTTATGCAGTTGTTGGTGAGATAACCTCGACGCCACCCAGTACTGGGGCGGGAGTTTGGGAGTATTGCCATAACTCGTATAATGGATGCTTTTCGAAGGTTGAGGTACATGATTTCCGAAGGTTTTTTGGTTATGTGTTGAAGGATGGATACAGCTGGATGTAGGATTTGTTAGTTTGGGTGAGATTTTATGCTTCCCCTGTATCCCCAACACCTGATTGCATAACCAGCAAGTTTCGAGAGTTTCATAGGTGGAAATTCAAGTAGCTCTAGTGTTTCTTCCCGTATATATTTGGTTTGTGATTGGGTAATCCTTACCATTTATTTGTTCATATCTGTACCTTGTTGTTTTATTCATCTACCTTTATCTAAGTGGCTTCTCACTTTATGGACGTGTGATGATTTACTTTGGAATTCATTCATTCATCCTTGTTCGAATGTTAAGACTTTATGTTACAATTTCGATCCATTGATTCAGCTTGAATATCTATATTTCAAGATGCTAACGGATGTCACCCTCTTCAGGATGGCTCCTCCAACGCGTCAGAATCCGCCCCCACCTCCACCTCCAGAGGGATGGCAAGCTGTCATGGCAGCCACCAACGCCAACACTGAGATGCTTTTGCAACTCTTGCAAGAGCGCAACCAAGGGCAAGGCAACCAAGGAAATCAAGGCCAAGGCAACAATCAGCCTCAGTTTGCTACCCTCAACCAGTTCCTCGCAAACCAGCCGAAGCCCTTCAGCAAATGTGTCGAGGCCACAGACGCCGACGACTGGCTCGTGGACATTTGCAAGCATTTTGAATGTAGCAATGTCAGACCTGAGGACTTTGTCAAGTTTGCTTCGTTTCAACCCAAGGACCAAGCTGCTGAGTGGTATCAACAATACAGAGATTCTAGAGGAGGTCGTGTGATTACCTGGGATGATTTCCACCGAGACTTCAAAGCTCATCACATCCCACCATGTGTTGCTGAGAGAAAGCATGAGGAGTTCTGCAATCTCAAGCAAGGCAGCATGTCCGTGTATCAATACAATATCCACTTTCAGAAACTTGCTCGCTTCGCTAAACAAGACGTTCCTGATGAAAAGAGTATGATCTATCAATTCAGAGGTGGCCTCGGAGAAGATCTGCAGTTAGCTCTCGTGCTTCTTGAGCCGACCAAGTTCGATCAATTCTATAATATGGCACTAAAGCAAGAAGCTGCTTAGCTCAAGTGTGAGGCTTCTAAGAAGAGAGTTAGGGATGCAGTTCAATCTTCTTCTTCGTCAAAAGTGGCAGCTAAGCAATAGAAGTTCTGGTTGCCTCCTCCTCCATTTCGTCAGCCCTACCAGCATAAGAGCAAAGGTGGAAATTGATCTTCCCACCCACCCAACCCAGTCTATCAGAACAAAGCTCGGTCTCAAACTCCAAGGTCAAGTGCTCCTTATCACCATCCGCTCTCAGAGGTTACTTACAACAACTGTCAGCAGAAAGGGCACTATGCAAACAAGTGCTTCAACCAAAGGCACCTTCCTCCTCCTCCTCCTGTGAGATCTGCCAGCAATGCAGTGGTCAAGCATAATTCCAAGTCTGCAAAGGTGAACATGATGAACGCAGCTCAGGCAGAGGATTCTTCAGAAGTGATCATGGGTAATCTTCCTCTTAATGACTTTCCTGTAAAAGTCTTATTTTATATTGGTGCATCGCATTGTTTCATTTCAAGAACTTTTGCGTCGAAGCATGAGTTGGTTTTCCAATATTTGCCTAGACAGTTGTCAGTTGTCTCTCCGGGTAAATTCATGAACGCAAGCTCCATGGTTCCGGGTGTTTCTATCAAGATGGGGTACTATAAATTTCTGTCTTCTCCAATTGTTCTTGGTGATTCAGATATTGATCTAGTTCTCGGCATGGACTGGCTTTCTAAGCACAAGGCTCAGCTTGATTGTGCTACCAAGCAGATTCAATTGACACACTCTTCTGAGGATGTGATCATCTATGCCGCTCGTGATGATACCATTTGACTGTTTTCTCTCAATGATAAGGGCGAGTTGAATGCCATCTCTCAGATTCCAGTCGTTTGTGAATATCAAGACGTCTTTCTAGAAGAGCTTCCGGGAATGCCTCCTCACCGGCCAATTTAATTCGTTATCGATCTTGAGCCTGGCATGGAACCTGTTTGCAAGCGTCCTTACAAGCTTGGACCAAAGGAATTGAAGGAATTGAAGAAACAACTTGATGAACAAGAGCATATGGGTCTGATCAGACCAAGTTCATCTCCATGGGGTTGTGGTGTTCTTTTTGTCAAGAAGAAGGATGACACGGACCGACTTTGTGTCGACTACCGCCCATTGAACAAGAAGACAATAAAGAACAAGTATCCACTTCCCAACATCAATGAGCTTTTCGAGCAACTTAAAGGTGCTGAAGTATTCTCCAAGCTTGACCTCCGTATGGGTTATCATCAGATTCACATTCGTGAACAAGATATCCCCAAGACAGCATTCAGAACAAGTTATGGTTCTTATGAATATACTATCATGTCTTTCGGCCTTGTCAATGCTCCTCCAACATTCTCTCGCATGATGAACTTCATCTTCAACCCTTACACAAATGATTTCGTCCTAGTGTATCTCGATGGTATCTTGGTATTTTTCAAGAATAAGGAGGATCATGCCAAGCATTTGAGATTGGTACTCGACAAACTCAGAGAGCATCAATTCTATGCAAAGTTTTTCCAAGTGTGAGTTATGGCTTGACGAAGTTCTTTACCTTGGTCATATCATCTCCGCCAAAGGCATCGTTGTTAATCCTGAGAAGGTCTCTGCGACTGTGAATTGAGAGCCTCCTCAGAATGTCAAGCAGCTCTGCAGTTTTCTTGGGCTTGCAAGCTATTGTCGAAGATTCATTGAGAATTTCTCTAAGATTGCAAAGCCTCTTTCCAACCTCCTCCAGAAGCATGTCAAGTATGTCTGGATGCCTGAATGTGACATTGCTTTCAACACCCTCAAAGAGAAGCTGGTCACAGCTCCTATCTTGACTCCTCCTGATGAATCCAAGTCATTTGAAGTTTTCTGTGATGCTTCCTTGCAAGGTCTCGGTGCTGTGTTAATGCAAGAGAAGAAAGTTGTGGCCTATACCTCTCGTCAGTTGAAGCCCAATGAAAGGAACTACCCCACTCATGATCTTGAGTTGGCGAGATGTCCATGCATTATTAACATGGAGACATCTCTTGTTGGGAAGGAAAGTGGACATCTTCACAGATCATAAGAGCCTCAAGTACATCTTCACTCAACCCAACCTCAACCTCAGGCAGACTCGTTGGGTTGAAATGATTCAATAATACAATCCGAGTATTGAATATACTCCAGGCAAGGCCAATGTCATTGCAGATGCTTTGAGCAGGAAGGCTTACTGCAACAGCCTAATTCTCAAGCCCTTCCAACTGGACCTGTGTGAAGCTTTCTGCAAACTGAATCTCCAAGTTGTTCCTCAATGCTTTCTTTCCAACCTCCAAGTCTCTCCTACTTTGGAAGATCAAATTCCTGAGGCACAACTCCTAGATTCCATGGCGAAGAAGGTGAAAATGGGATTGCCAAGAGCCAACCCAAATACAAGTGCTATCGCATTGATGACAAAGACACTCTATTCTTCGAGGACCGGATTGTGGTTCCTAAAGGTGATCTAAGGAAAGTCATTATGAATGAGGTGCACAATTCCCTTATATCCATTCATCTTGGAAGTACGAAGATGTACCATGACCTCAAGCAGTCGTATTGGTGGCCTCGAATGAAGCGAGAGATTGCTCAATTCGTGAATGAATGTGATGTCTACAAAAGGGTGAAAGAAGAACACCAATGGCCAGCTGGTCTCCTCCAACCTACTGCTATTCCATAATGGAAGTTTGACCATATTGAAATGGACTTCATGACTGGATTTCCCAAGTCCAAGCGCGGAAATGATGCTATCTTCGTTGTCATCGACAAACTTACAAAAGTGGCTCATTTCCTTCTAATTAAAAAATCTATCACAGCAGCTCAGTTGGCAGAGCTATACACCTCCAGGATTGTTTCTTTGCACGGCATTCCACAATTGATATCTTCAGATCATGGAAGCATTTTCACCTCCAAGTTCTCGGACTCCTTCCAGAAGGCCATGGGCACCAACATTCGCTTCAGCACAACTTTTCATCCTCAAACTAGTGGCCAAGTCGAGCGAGTCAATCAAATTCTTGAAGATATGCTCAGGGCTTGTGTCATTTCCTTCGGTATGAAGTGGGAAGATTGTCTTCCATATGTCGAGTTCTCCTACAACAACAGCTTCCAAGCGAGTTCAGGTAAGGCCCCATTCGAGATTCTCTATGGCAGAAAGTGTCGTACTCCTCTCAATTGGTCAGAGACTGGTGAACACCAACTTCTTGGCAAAGACTTAATCACAGAAGCTGAAGAAATGTGTAAAGTCATCCGTGAAAATCTCAAAGCTGCACAATCGCGCCAGAAGAGTTACTATGATAGCAAGCACCGTGACTTGGATTTCGAGATCGGATACCATGTCTACCTCCGCGTCTCTCCAATGAAAGGCACTCGTCACTTCGGTATCAAAGGGAAGCTTGCCCCTAGATACGTGGGTCCTTTCAAGATCATTGAAAAAGAGCCGATCTCGCCAATCAACTTGAGCTTCCGTCCAACTTCGCAAATGTGCACGATGTGTTTCACTGGTCACAGCTTCGCAAGTGCTTCAAGACTCCTCGGCGCACCATCAACTTCGAAGAGATTGATCTCCAAGAAGATCTGTCTTATCATGAGCATCCCGTTGCTATTCTTGACGAAACCGAGCGCAAGACTCGCAAAAAGTCAATCAAATTCCTGAAAGTGAAGTGGTCACACCATTCCGACCGAGAAGCCACCTGGGAACGCGAGGATCACCTCTGTTTCGAATATCCAGAGTTCTTTCAGTCCTAGATCTCGGGATGAGATCCTCTCGTAGTGGTGGAGTGTTGTAACACCCCGGATGTAACTTGCCATATTTGTAACTCCGACTCTTGCCATTTTCGGTTTTAAGTTATGAGATTCCCTTCGTGGTTGGGTTTTTTCTTCGTTTTGCATTTTGTTCATGTCATCATGTGCATCGCATTTGTGTACGTGTTCGTCTCATGCATCCGAGCATTTTCCCCGTTGTCTGTTTTGCAATCCGACACTACCACATGCACCGGCGCACCCCTCTTGTCTCTTTTCGTGAGTGGGTGTTAAACGTTCTCGGAATGGACTGAGATTTTCCAAGTGGCCTTTGTACACCACTGGTAGACCGCCTGTCAAATTTCGTTCCATTTGGAGTCCGTTTGATGCTCCAACGATTAACTGGGTAACCGCGAAGCCCTCTTGTGTGTTGCAGCCCAACACCCCTCCAAAACAGCCCAATAACCCATCTGACCACTTTCTTGTCATCCATCGTCGGATCACGATCATGTGGGTGAAAACTACACCTCATTTGGACACTCCTACCTCCTCATGTCTATAAATATGTGATCCCCTCCGAAAATCTCTCACTCTAAACCCTAGCCCCACTCCTCTCTCCGTGCCGGACATGTCCAATCCCGCCGGACAAGTCGCGCCGCCGCCCCTCTGCGAATCCTGAGGCGCCATGTGGTAGCCGCCCGTCCGCCGCGCCGCCGGCCCGCCTAGCCCGCAGCCGACCCTCCCGAGCGCGACCGGGCCCGAGTGCCCATTGGCTCCGCGCTGCCCGACCCTGGCGTGCTCTGCCGCCAGCTGCCACGGCACCTCGCCGGCGCCGCACAGCGCCGCCCCTCTCCGCCCAGCCGCGCCACCGCGTCAACCGCCGCCGCCGCACCGAGCTCCGCCGGATCACGTCGGATCCGAGCTCCGACCCCCGGCCCCGTCCTCCTCACCAGATCCGGCGTCCCCGACCCGCCGGCGGTCTCCCCGCCAACTCCGGCCAACTCCACACCCAACTCCGGCGAGATCCAGTCATGCATCGGGAAGCGTGCAAACCCTAGGTTGACCCCGATTTCATCTAAGTCTTTCTTCTGCGATATTTTTATGCCCTGTTCATCTTGTCATATCTTGATGCACGTAGATCCAAATCATGCGTATGATATGTCGAATTGTTCATCTCGATGAGCTCTTCACGTTAGAAGCATTTCCATGCATGATACTGTACATTATGATGCCATTTTCATTGATGCAAGAGTGCTATAAAATGTTAGGAGCTGGTACTTATCAAATCATGAGGTTTTGTCATTTTTGTTGCATTTGATGTGTGCATCATATGAGTTTGAGGTCTACATGAGTTTTGATCTACACCATGACATCTTTACAGAGGTGCTTGTCTTGTATTTTTTTGATATATGTGGTGACTACCACAAGCATGCAAACTAGGCTTGGGTGATGTTGCTGTTTCCAGGGACTTAGGTTTTTGCTAAGTCCTTTTCCTGCTGTTATTTTGATGCCATGTAAACTTGATGCTACAGTGAGATCCATGTTTATTTTGAGATACTTCATAAGGATGTTTTGAACATGTGGTTATGCTCTATCCATCCATGCCCCTATTTGCAATTATGCAGTGCCCTAGCATGTCTTGTTCTTGCTCTACTTTTGCTATAAGATGTTCCTGGCAGAATATTAACATGTTAATCAAAATTGCCATGGTTGTTGCTAGTGATCCATGCATCCTATGAACTTTCTCTTGCCATGGTTAGCTTCATGAACATGTCATCTTGCTATTGGTATGCTTATTTTGTCATGCAATGCTTTGTGGTGAGTGGCTTAAGCTCGCAAAGTTGCTATCATAATTCTATTTATGACATGCTCTATTTTTCTGCTAAGTCTAAAACTATTAATAAAACTTGTTATGTTTACATGGGTGCCATCATATCTTCTGTGCCTTTTTCGCTCATGATCAGTAAGGGACTTTTGATCTATGCTTTTAGTAGAATCATGTCTTTCCTTTGTTTGCTATGATATGTTCCTATAGCATGATGTTTGCTTGCTCTAAACATTGCTTCCTGATGTTGTTTTTGACATGTTAGTAATTTCTCTAAGTCTGTGATGCTGATATCTTTTGCACTTTTGCCATGCTTGTTTGAACCTGCTCTTGTGTGATTTAGCCGGAGCTCAGTGTTCATGTTTTGTCAATCATCTCTTGTACATAACTTCCATATGCTTTGTTGATATGTTGATTGCAGTAGCTTAGTTTCTTGTTGCATTCTAGGTGGCATCGTGCTGTTAATCGAAGTTGTGCGTCATTCTTGTTTTGCTTGCCATTTGCAAACCGTGCATCCGTTTCCGGTGATCTTTATATCGATTTCACCCGAAATCATCTCATCTTTCTAGCAGAACACTTGGTTTGCCAAGTTGATGCCTTGATCATTATTTCCTTTCCAGAGTACGCATATGCATTACATATCATGTCTTGCATATCATGCCATGTTTTGCATCATGTTGCTTGTGCATTGCACCATGATTAATTGTTGGTCCTTTGCTTGTGTTCTTGCTTTGGGTAGAGCCGGGAGACGAGTACGTGAAAGAGGAACATGTTGAGTATGCTAACGAGGATCAAGCTTTTGACAACTCTGAGAACTTTGTAGGCAAGATGACCATACCCTCGAAATCACTTCTATCTTTGCTTGCTAGTTGTTCGCTCTATCGCTATGACGTGCTACCTACCACTTTCTTTATCATGCCTCCCATATTGCCATGTCAAGCTTCTAACCCACCTTTCCTAGCAAACCATTGTTTGCCTATGTTACCGCTTTTGCTCAGCCCCTCTTATAGTGTTGCTAGTTGCAGGTGAAGATGAAGCTTGTTCCATATTCGAACATGGATATTGTTGGGATATCATTATTATATCTTATTTACTTTAATGCATCTATATACTTGGTAAAGGGTGGAACGCTCGGCCTTATGTCTACTGTTTTGTTCCACTCTTGCCGCCCTAGTTTCCGTCATACCGGTGTTATGTCCCTTGATTTTGTGTTCCCACGGTTGGGTGTTATGGGAACCCCTTGATAGCTCGCTTTGAATAAAACTCCTCCAGCAAGGCCCAACCTTGGTTTTAACTTTTGCCACCTAAGCCTTTTTCCCTTGGGTTCCGCGGACTCAAGGGTCATCTTTATTTTAAACCCCCGAGCCAGTGCTCCTCTGAGTGTTGGTCCAAACTGGGCGATGTCCGGCGCCCCCTGGGCAACCAGGGTCTAAGTCAACCCGACGTCTGGCCCATCCGGTGTGCCCTGAGAACGAGATATGTGTGACTCCTATCAGAATTTGTCGGCACATCGGGTGGCTTTGTTGGTCTTGTTTTACCATTGTCGAAATGTCTTGTAACCGGGATTCCGAGACTGATCGGGTCTTCCCGGGAGAAGGAATATCCTTCGTTGACCGTGACAGCTTGTGATGGGCTAAGTTGGGACACCCCCGTAGGGCATAAAATTTCGAGAGTCGTGCCCGCGGTTATGTGGAAGATGGGAATTTGTTAATATCCGGTTGTAGAGAACTTGACACTTAACTTAATTAAAATGAATCAACTGCGTGTGTAGCCGTGATGGCCTCTTTTCGGCGGAGTCCGGGAAGAGAACACGGTCTTGTGTTATGCTTGAACGTAAGTAGCTTCAGGATCACTTCTTGATCACTTATAGCTTCTCGACCGTGCGTTGCGTCTCTTCTCGCTCTTATTTGCATAAGTTAGCCACCATATATGCTAGTGCTTGCTGCAGCTCCACCTTACTACCCCTTTCCTACCCATAAGCTTAAATAGTCCTGATCTCGCGGGTGTGAGATTGCTGAGTCTTCGTGACTCACGGATACTTCCAAACAATTGCAGGTGCCGAGGATACCAGTGCAGGTGACGATACCGAACTCAAGTGGGAATTCGACGAGGATTTGGGCCGTTCTATGTTTCTTTTCCGGATGATCAGTAGTGGAGCCCAGTTGGGACGATCGGGGATCTAGCATTTGGGGTTGTCTTCCTTTATTTTGGTTCCGTAGTCGGACCTTTGTTTGTACCTTGGATGATGTATGGATTATTTTTGTATCGTGTGAAGTGGCGATTGTAAGCCAACTCTTTATCCCTTTCTTATTCAGTACATGGGATGTGTGAAGATTACCCCTCTTGCGACAAGCCTACCATGCGGCTATGCCTCTAAGTCATGCCCCGACACGTGGGAGATATAGCCGCATTGTGGGTGTTACACGTTCGACCTTTTGGTCTCAGTGTTCCGAGGCCATATATGCATATGCTAGGCTCGTCAAGTTAGCCCGAGTATTCTGCACGTGCAAAACTGGCTTGCACCAGTTGTATGTGAACGTAGAGCTTATCACACCTGATCATCATGTGGTGTCTTGGCGCGACGAACTGTAGCAACAATGCATACTCAGGGAGAACACTTGTACCTTGAAATTTAGTGAGGGATCATCTTATAATGTTACCATCGTACTAAGCAAAATAAGATGCATAAAGGATAAACATCACATGCAATCAAAATATGTGACATGATATGGCCATCAGCATCTTGTGCCTTTGATCTCCATCTCCTAAAGCACCGTCATGATCTCTATCGTCACCTATTTGACACCTTGATCTCCATCGTAGCATCATTGTCGTCTTGCCAACTATTGCTTCTACGACTATCGTTACCGCTTAGTGATAAAGTAAAGCAATTACATGGTGATTGCATTTCATACTATAAAACGACAACCATAAGGCTCCTGCCAGTTGCCGATAACTTTTACAAAACATGATCATCTCATACAATAATGTATATCTCATCAAGTCTTGACCATATCACATCACAACATGCCCTGCAAAAATAAGTTAGACGTCCTCTACTTTGTTGTTGCAAATTTTACGTGGCTGCTACGGATTTATAGCAAGAACCTTTCTTACCTATGCATCAAAATCACAACGATTTTTCGTCAAGTGTGTTGTTTTAACCTTCAACAAGGACCGGCTATAGTCAAACTCGATTCAACTAAAGTTGGGGAAACAAACACCCGCCATCCACCTATGTGCGAAGCACGTCGGTAGAACCAGTCTCATGAACGCGGTCGTGTAATGTCAGTCTGGGCCGCTTCACCTAACAATACCGCTGAATCAAAGTAAGACGTTGGTGGTAAGCAGTATGGCTATTATCGCCCACAACTCTTTGTGTTCTACTCGTGCATATAACATTTTGGCATAGACCTGGCTCTGATACCACTGTTGGGGAACATAGTATTTCAAAAAAATTCCTACGATCGCGCAAGATCTATTTAGGAGATGCATAGCAACGAGACAGGGAGAGTGTGTCCATGTACCCTCGTAGACCGAAAGCGGAAGCGTTTAGTAACATGGTTGATGTAGTCAAACGTCTTCACAATCCAACCGATCCAAGTACCGAACGTACGGCACCTCCATGTTCAGCACACATTCAGCATGATGACGTCCCTCGTGCTCTTGATCCAGTTGAGGACGAGGGAGAGTTCCGTCAGCACGACGGCGTGGTGACGGTGATGATGAATTTACCGGCGTAGGGCTTCGCCTAAGCACTATGACGATATGACTGAGGTGTTAAACTGTGGAGGGGGCACCGCACGCGGCTAAGAGATTGTGTGTTGTGCTTTGGGGTGCCCCCTGCCCACGTATATAAAGGAGGGGGGTGAGGAGGCCGGCCAAGGGGGGCGCGCCATAGGGGAGTCCAACTAGGATTCCCAATCCTAGTTGGAGTCCCCTTCCTTTTCCAAGAGGGGGAGAGAGGGAAGGAGGATAGAGGGAGAAGGAAAGAGGGGGGCGCCGCCCCCTCCCTAGTCCAATTTGGACTTGCCAATGGAGGGGGCGCGACCACCCCTTGTGGCCCTTCTCTCCTTCCCACTAAAGCCCATTAAGGACCAATACTTCCCTTGGGGGTTCCGATAACCTCCCGGTACTCCGAAAAATACTCGAATCACTTCGGAACCATTCCGGTGTCCGAATATAACCTTCCAATATATCGATTTTTTCCTCTCGACCATTTCGAGACTCCTCGTCATGTCCGTGATCTCATCCGGGACTCCGAACAAACTTCGGACATCAAATCACATAACTCATAATACAAATCGTCATCGAACGTTAAGCATGAGGACCCTACGGGTTCGAGAACTATATAGACATGACCAAGACACATCTCCGGTCAATAACCAATAGCGGAACTTGGATGCTCATATTGGCTCCTGCATATTCTACGAAGATCTTTATCGATCAAATCGCATGACAACATACGTTATTCCCTTTGTCATCGGTATGTTACTTGCCCGAGATTCGATCGTCGGTATCCTCATACCTAGTTCAATCTCGTTACCAGCAAATTTTTTTACTCGTTCCGTAACGCATCATCCCGTAACTAACTCATTGGTCACATTGCTTGCAAGGCTTATAGTGATGTGCATTACCGAGAGGGCCCAGAGATACCTCTCCGATACACGGAGTGAAAAATCCTAATCTCGATCTATGCCAACTAACAAACACCATCGGAGACACCTGTAGAGCATCTTTATAATCACCCAGTTACGTTGTGATGTTTGATAGCACACAAGGTGTTCCTCCTATATTAGGGAGTTGCATAATCTCATAGTCAGAGGAACATGTATAAGTCATGAAGAAAGCAATAGCAATAAAACTAAACAATCATTATGCTAAGCTAACGCATGGGTCTTCTCCATCACATCATTATCTAATGATGTGATCCCGTTCATCAAATGACAACACATGTCTATGGTCAGGAAACTTAACCATCTTTGATTAACGAGCTAGTCTAATAGAGGCATACTAGGGACACTCTGTTTGTCTATGTATTCACACATGTACTAAGTTTCCGGTTAATACAATTCTAGCATGAATAATAAGCATTCATCATCATATAAGGTAATATAAATAACAACTTTATTATTGCCTCTAGGGCTTATTTCCTTCACTCTCCTCCCCTCCAACCTATATATATGTGTGGGGCAGCGCTAGAAAATACACCAACATTTTTTAGCCGTGTGCGGCGCCCTCCTCCACAGTTTACGCCTCCGGTCATATTCACGTAGTGCTTAGGCGAAGCCCTGCGCGGATCACTTCACCATCACTGTCACCACGCCTTCGTGCTGACGGAAATCTCCCTCGACACTTTGCTAGATCACGTCATCAAGCTGAATGTGTGCAGAGCTCGGAGGTGTCGTACGTTCGGTGCTTGATCGGTCGGAATGAGAAGAAGTTCGACTACATCAACTGTGTTGTCAAACGCTTCCGCTTTCGGTCTACGAGGATACGTGGACACACTCTCCCCTCTCATTGTTATGCATCTCCTAGATATATCTTGCATGAGCGTAGGAAATTTTTTGAAATTGCATGCTACATTCCCTAACGGACATGTAGTCATTAAACGCCCAAAGCTCTTGTCTGATTATTATATTAATTATCGAGACAACCATGCACAATTTATAGGTCCTACGGTAGGACGATTGGTTCTTGATTCATGACTCGTGTCAATCAAGATGTTATTTAGACATATCCCCCACTTTGGTTCATAACCAGCATATCTCGATTGGTGACTTTCAGCATGCAAACTAAGATCATATTTGTAAATTGATCTGGTCTTAGTATAATATTCAAAGTTTGTGAGAAAATGGTTTTCCTGGGCAAAAAATTCAGTTAGCCTCTAACAATGCTATGGTTTTTTTGTCAGGTGATAAATTATTTATGCACATTTCTTGGCTGGTTAGTCTAAGCACTTTTGAGCTATGGTAGATGAATTGTTTATGCATATTTCTTGGCTGAGTAGCCATACTTAGAAAATTCTACCGTAGGCCTGCATGTCAAGCAGGTGGCACTAGCTCTGGTTAGTCTCCCGTAGGAATTCTAACACCCAAGCCGAATTCCACTGGCACTTGCTTATCACCATCACATTTCCTAGACAGGACAATTGTTGTGAAACGTAGTAGAAAAAAAAACAAAATTCGCCCTATAATCAGCCAGGAACAATATGAAGATGCATAACGGGTCTGGATGAACGATTGTTACCGACTCCGGGAGTGCAGCGAAAGTAGACGAGTCGGTGTATATCATACATTGAGTCCCTCGAACGTCGATAACGATCCCGTGAACCGCTCTCAAACGGAAGACGAAAGCACGACCTCTCTATTTGGTTGTAAGTGTACGGTCTTCACGATCTGACTGCGCTTCGCTGTTCAGAGCTAATCATCGCTGGAGAATTAGAGGGAGGAGATTAGAACCATCAAATTGCTACATATTGTATTTACGCATCACTAAATTTATAGGTTGAGCAAGGTCATACACTCGGAAAGATAAAAGCCTACTCCTAATGCATTTTTCGAAAAACGCATTAGGCCCTATATATATGGATGGAAGGAGTAGGTAAATTCATGATGCATGATAGCAATTTGTACTGTAGTCTGCAGAACAATAGAAGTACCTTGGCATATGTTCTGTCTCTAGCTCAATTGGTCAATATGCTTTGTAGCTATTCCATCTCAGATTTGTGTATTTTCTCTAATTTATCTGCTATGAGTAATATTTTTTTAATATGCAGACATGCCGAGTTGCTGACAAGATATGTTGTATTTGACTCTTTGTAGGCATAGTTATTTCAATATGAGCTTTAGCATTGCAAGCTAAACTTTATATTTATATCTTCTATTTGCAGTGCATTGTGTTACAAACGAGTGTCTCAACAACTTGAATGCGATGTGGACTGCACATTCTTCTCTCGTTGTGGTGAATTGAGGGCTCTGCTTTCTTGGGTGGGAGACAATAGCGGGGTTTTGCGCTCATCTTGAGACTTTTTACTCCATATACCACGTAAATACTCGCAACCTGCTCTTGCTTCGTGGTGAATTCCAGGTCAGCATGTTTGTTACCCTATACAGTGCTCTGTTCCCATTCTTATTCTCTCTTTTTTCCCGATCAAAGGGGAGCTCCCCCAGCTCCATTTCATAGAAACGAAACCACGACAAACCATACAAAATGACTGGACTAAAACCAAGTTCAATTTTCATACATACTCCATCTGTCACGAATTATTTGTTGCAAAAATAGATGTATCTAGACGTATTTTTATTTCTAGATACATCCATTTCTACAACAAGTAATTCAGGACAAGGGAGTATTAGATTTTCATGCAACAGCTAATAGTATGGATTGTCTGTGGCTGAACCGGTCATTCTCACCTAAACAATTGGTCGCTCTTTCTGCCTTCTGGCTCTGATATTGATGTATCGAGAGGATGCCCAGTTTTCAGGTTGTGATGCATAATCTATAGTTAAATTGAAGTAATAATGGAAATTTTTATTGGCACCCTTATAAAAGACCCTCTCTATATCTTTTTTCTAGGGTCATGAATGAGCACACATGTGGACATCTATTTTATGCAATGCAATTGACGCTTTTGGTCAGCCAGCTAGAGGGAATTTAGGGAATGGACAAGGGAGGTGTGCAAAGAAAACTCCAAGGAGATCACATCCACCTGCTTGTGGTTGCTTGTGGTTGCTTGTGGTTGTCTCTCTCATCTGCTTTGTTAAGATCCAGGTGCAGTCCTCTCTTCTCTCGTGCATCATCCCGTCAGGCTCTGCATCCACTGCGAACGGGTAGCCGTGAGATGTTCCCAGGTAACACCTATTGCTCACTCCACAATCTAATAGTACGACATTTTGTGGATAACAACTAAAACTCCATGTTCAGTTGTAGTTGTATAGTAGTAGTGCATGGCCGAACTGTATTGCCATTTGCTTATGGATATAGAACTATAGGTCACATTAACCTTTCCATGGAAGCAAGCAAGCTTTTTTGACTTGTGATGTATAACCTGCCATTTCTATTTAAAATTTAAAAACATTACCAAGCGTACAAGTTAATGTAGGAGTCTTAATAAGAATTGTGCAAATGCACCCAAAGTTCAGTTCAAACTTATTAAATGTTTTTTACCGTTGATATCTAATATACTACACCGTTGTGGTTTTTCTGTAAGATGGCTTTTTTTGTTGTCAAACAAAAAGCTTAGATGTGTTAGTTTGCTCTACTCTTTTCCTTCCATAAAAAATTCCATGGTATGTGCTATGCAGATCTCCTTGCAGGTACTACACTTGACCGGAGACTGGCTCACACCGTCTTCTGATCATTGGCGAAGGGCGAGCGACCACTTGAAGGTGCTCTGAGATAGTACTCCTTCCGTTTTTCAATGAAATATTACATTAACTTTCTATGGCCTTGAAAAAAGAGAGCACTTCACTTCTATGAATTGGATAGTAACTACCGGAGGTGATGTCGTTTGGTAGGTTGTAGTTTTGTATGTTTATGTATGTTGATTTATAATTTTTATGTGGGGTTTACAAATTGTTCATGTATTATTTTCTAAGGCACACATGATGTGGATTATTGATCTATTTGATAACTGTCCAACACATATGTATGAGTGTACAAAAATTAAACTTTATTTTTCAAGAGTCCATGATTTATAGAAATTCCTATCATCTTATTGGAAAAATAGATGGGTGCAGCAACGCACGCCATCAATGATCTAGTATATATAGAGCAAAATCCCCTAGTATATATAGGTTGGAGGGGAGGGAGAGGGCAGTCACCAAGGGGGGAAAGTCCCCCTTGGGGCACTGACCACAGGGGAGGACTCCTCCCCAAGTCCAATTCGCCCCTACAAGGAAACGGGGGGGGGGGGGGGGGGCTCCTACTTGGGCCCTTGTGGCCAAGTTGCCTTCCACCTCTTGGCCTTTTTAGGCCCATTGATATTTAAATTAATTATAAAATTTTCTAAATATTTTTAGACCATTATATATATAATTTAACATCTCCGGAAAAAATTTCCACCTATATACATTTATCGGTAATACCCAGTATTACTCGTATTCACCGAAACCCTTCCGGTGACCCCGAAACACTTCCGGAACCTCTCGAAACTATTCCGCATATTAATGAAACAATTTCATAAATATATTCTCATTAATCTCGTACCACTAACACTCAGCAGATCATGATTACCTTAAGCTTGTGACCCCGTAGGTTCCATAAATCATAAACATGAATGAAACCCCTTCGTTCAATGACCGATAGGGGAACCGTGGACATTCATATTGGTCCCTACGTTTACATGAATTATATTCGAGTGAACCTTTGGTTATCATGTGATGTTCCCTTTGCTTCGTGATACTTTACAAAACCCGGTGTGCATTGGTATCCTCCTGAGTCATAACCATGCTCACTATAGCGATCGTGATTTGTTGGGGAACGTAGCATGCAATTTCAAAAAAAAATCCTATGATCATGCAAGATCTATCTAGGAGATGCATAACAACTAGAGGGGGAGAGTGTGTCCACGTACCCTCATAGACCGAAAGTGGAAGCGTTAACTTAATGTGGTTGATGTAGTCGAACGTCTTAACCATCTTTGATTAATGACAACACATGTCTATGGTCAGGAAACTTAACCATCTTTGATTAATGAGCTAGTCAAGTAGAGGCATACTAGGGACGCTTTGTTTTGTCTATGTATTCACAAAGGTATCAAGTTTCCGCTTAATACAATTCTAGCATGAATAATAAACATTTATGATGATATAAGTAAATATAAATAAGAACTTTATTATTGCCTCTAGGGCATATTTCCTTCATGATTACCTTACCAGTTTTTTCTTCTTTCTCGTTGACGTGTTCCGGCATCCCCGTGACATAGCCACCTGTGTCTGCCAGCGAATGGTGGATGTCGTCACACCAAGAGGGCCTTAAGAATATATCTCCATTGTCTAAGGAGAAAATCCCACTCTCGAGCTATCCTGACACTTGTCAAACTTTTCGGTGAACCTGAAAGTTGTCGTTATGATCACCTTGTTACAGATGATGTTTGAGCAACCCCAAAGTCCACCGTCTCATAGTAAGTGACGAGACTTTCATGGTCTGAGGAACTAAAACACATGCTAACACTTCGTGTTATAATAGATGATTTTAGACGATATGATCACAAAGTATAACAGACGAGTATTGGGTCGATTCAATATGATCTTTCTTCTAACGCCATACCCTCAATGTTGTTTTAGGACCATCGTTACACTTAATGATGTCCTAAGATCCGGAAAACGTGATTACCAACAACACTTGAGCCAATCTTAGAGGTGAGACCGGGAACCTATTGTTAACCGTTTATCATTTCACACGTGCATATGAGTTTTCCATTGAATCGCATATTCCAGGATCATAGCAGTTATAGCATGGAATATAAACTCTTAACTATGAACATGGAAATATAACAATGCAAATATTATTGCCTTTACACTGGTACAACGAGTTGCTATACAAATGGTTTTTAACCCCTTTTCCGTGACGGCATTTTAAACTGTCGCCTAGTGTGTGTCGGCGATAGAAGGTCCTTCCCAGACGACCCAAAAACTGTCGGGGATATGGAGTAGCAATGCATACTTTTTTTATAACAAAATGTATGCGCCAGCATGTATCCGAAACATGAGTCTTCAGACAACTGTTTGTGATATCGCGCATACCCCAAACGCTCCATCCTTGCTACTCGTTTGTGCTCGCATTACCATTGCAGTTGGACTTCTATGGTTTTACCTTATACTAGGTGCGGTCCAGGCATAGGCCAGGCACGGGATTTCCAGGCACGTACCAAACTAGCTCTACATTTATGATGCCAAATATCAGCCACCATACCCCAAAACAGCATGCTAGAACTATGCTTGAACACCTGAACTATACACATGGAGATGTATCTCACTATGTTATCTCCTAAATCCTGTTTTTTAGCTCAACAATAATCTCTATGGATTTCAAAACCATCAACACATAACCATACGTGAACATAGCCTTCTTGCAATTTTCCTCCACTACAAAGAAGTCAATGCACTTGTTCTTTAACTCCTGACAGTTGTAGGTTTCGGCAGAAGCTAAGATAGTTGCAACTATATCTACTGACACTTTCTCTCACAACTTTTGGGCGCAAATAATCTTTAGTCGGTCTAGTGCATAACGATCAGCCGCAGCAAACAGGTCTTGGAACATCTCAGTGGAAGAGTCCTCATGCTCGTCTTCCATGGGCAATTCATCCGTGTATATGAACCAGAGCATAACTTTGAATGTTTCAGGTGTGATGTCGTGCAGCGTGATGGATGACATTGTAGCCTTAGACATTGAATTGAAGAGCTCTGCTCTGAAGGCCGGTGAGTGGGCAGCAAGCACTGCTCGGTGAGCATGGAATGTCTCACCGTCGACGATGAATGACGAGTGCATATCTGGTGATGCGGGGTGTGGTATGATCCCATAATCCAACACCAAGCGCCTGTTGGATCTGGATAGGATGCAGATGATTGAGAGGGCTCAGACCTCATGGGAATTTTGCATATCACTCCATTCTCTTTGCCTCTCTTCTTCGATACGACTTTTTCCCCACCGCCGCCATTAGTCATGTCCTGCCCAACACCGGATAGCATACAAGGAGAATGTGAGCTCGTCAACTGATTTGTACCAAAGTTGTTTGGTTTAATTATGTAAATTAGTGAACTAAAGAGTACACTTGTAAATATATATATATATTAAGGTCATGTTAATTCCTAGACAGAGATTGTAGCATATGGTGCACTTTAAATTGTTGAAATGCTTCTGATCGAGAGATCTCTTGATGCTAGGAATGCCATTAGGTAGCAGGGGGCAAAAACGACAAATTTGACCTATCGACGAAAAGAATTCACAAACTGAATTGTTGATGATTTTTTTTACATAGCTGGCCTTTTTGTGTAGCACCCAACAGCTAGGCATCACACTACACTGTGCAGCGCCTAACTGACAGACACTACACACCTGACCAGCGTCGCACACCAAATTGCCTAAAATTTGCTAAGTCAGTGTGCAACGCCTGAAAGCTAGGCGCTGCACTATATAGTATAGCGTCTAGCGTTGCACTAGTGCATATGCGTTGGTGTCGCGCTATGCCTAGTCAAAGACGCATGTGGGGTCAGGTGTGCAGTGCGAGTTAAAACTTCAGGGATCTTTCGTGGCCAATTCGAGGTATTTCAACAGCACACGGATACAAAAGATCCAATTAAAGAAAAAGTTGATTCTTGATAGGGACCTATCAGCAGTAGCCCATAGATAATAGCCAGAAACCCATGCATGCACTAGCTTGTAATAGTACTGCTTAATCTACTAGCCCATCACATATTCCGAGAATCAAAGCTACGAACCAACGCACCAGATAATGCAACCCCTACGCATATGCTTGATTGGCAACTAGTGCAGCGCCTAGGCGCTAGGCGCTACACTGGTGTAGCGCCTAGCTCTCAGGCGTTACACACTGACTTAGCAATTTTCAGACAGTTCGGTATGCGACACTGGTCAGGCGTCTAGCGCATATCAGTTAGGCGCTGCATAGTATAGTGTGACGCCTTGCTGTCGGGCGCTACACAAAAGGAGCAACTATGTGAAATTTTTTCATCAATAGTTTAGTTTGTGAATTCTTTTCATCTACAGGTTAAATTTGTTGTTTTTGCCCCCAAGGGGGCATGTGTAAAATGATTAGTGAGTTGATCATGTCCCTTGCATGTAGATCTAATGCACCAAACAATTCTGGAGAAGGGTATCATGTGATGCCCCATATCACTACATATTTTCCCGTCCCTAACCCTAGCCGGCCACCGCCACGCGCCACGCCGCCCTCCAGCAACCGCCGGCCGGAAGATCCTCTTCGGCTCTCTCCTTGTCCATAACCACCATCAATTCTGTTACTAAAGAACACCAAAAGGTCAAAACCCTAGCCGCCTCCCTAGAACTCTCGCAGCACCATGTCGGCATCCACTAGCGGCGGCGGATCGCTCTCGCCCCAGGCGGCTGCAGCGCTCCAGGAGGGTATCGGGCTGGTGTTTGGGCGGTGGACGGCGCTGCAGATGGCTGTGGAGAACGAGTGGGGCGGCCCCGACTCCCGCGCCAAGGCCGACCAGCTCGCCGCGTCCATCCTCTCCTGGTTCACCAACTCCAAGGGTATCCACTCCCCCCTCCCTTCAACATCCTCGTGTAATTATCTCCTACACGACGGAAGTCCGTGCAGGATCCGGAGCCTCGCGATGCTCCCTCTTGTCGGGGTTTCGGGGCTGAACTCGCTGATATATAGGAAGATGGCTCCTTCGATCTGTAGGCGCTGTTCAATTCGGATAGTTCTATAGAGGGTTTGCGTTGCTTGGTTCTGTGCCAGTTTGGGTTCAGCGTTTCACCAACTCCAAAGTCGGACAATATTGGACGAAACAATTCAATTAGGTACGGTATATTGGAGCCATGTTGTCCAATAGGTAAAAAGTCTAGTGTGGAATTTTTTTCGTAATAGTCTGTATTTCAAAATTTGAGCTTCTGTATTTTGCTCATCATTTACTTATGTTGATTTTTAGTTTTCAAGCACATAGCTTGATCACACAGCATTCTATTTTTCTTTGCACTTCATCTTAGGTGAGAATCAGTTTATATTGAAAGAGAACTCCAATATATGTTGCATTCTCCTTTTATTTTAGAAAGTCGGGTAATTTCATCTGTACCATGGGCGCAAAATGTGATGTTGGCATGGCTTACGTGTTTCTGCTGTATGTTTGTGGGTTTGATTTTTTTTGTTAGTTTCACTCTTTTTATGCATGCTCTTTCTGCATCTAATATGCATTGGTTTTATTTAGGCCCATATTATTATGAGGACTTGGAGGATATGATGTTTGACAGAATATATAAATCCCTCAATTCTAACTTTGCGGATGGTAGCATTAGGGAGGTAATTATTTTCCTTGTGCCATCTTTAGCGCAGCTATAGGTCCTGAACTATGTCGAAGTAATGAATATCTGATTAAGTACTTGTTGGTGTAACTGAAAGGGTTGACCTGCTCTGACCAACCTTTAGGGTTTTGGCTGCTTGGCCCAGTTCCCTTATTGTATTTAAGGGTCGCTATTGTGGCCCTTCTTCCACTATTTTAAATGATCAGCGGGTCGATGGGTCAACCCTCCCCATTTCCACCTTCCCCATTTTTATCTCTAGCTTATCCAGCAGAAAACCTGAAGCTTCTTAACCATAATCAAGTCGGAATGTACTGCTTCTGTCATTTATGTAAAGCTGTATTCGGTTTGCTTGTGAACAGTTCAATGTATGTGTATTAATTCAAAGTTTTTATGGCAAACAGGTTGCTGAACAATTTTTTATGATGCATGAAGAATGCCTGGAAAACAACTTTTCATCGATTGAGAAATTAAGGAATACACGTCCTCAAGGAAATGTTGTTTCCCAAAGTAGACAGGTATTTCAAGTTTAGTTTTAGCATGCGTAATTTGCGTTGCTTATCTTCTCACATACGAGCTCAGTAGTGCTGCAACCTAGAATCGATGGTATTCTCTCAAGCTCCGTTTGGATGTAGACATTCGGAGGCTAGCCATTGCATGACTTGAGGGGGCGAGTGGAGATGCTCTAACCCAAGAGATTCGGGAACGGGCTGCGGAGGCAAAAGTTCAGTACCTCAATATTTAACCCGAATACACACGCTAATTAGCTAGGCCCACCCAAACACCTAGAATTCGGGATATTTGGGTCTGCACAATGCCAGTGTCTAATTCCAGGTCTTGATATCTACATCCAAACACAGCCTCACAGTTCACTTCCAAGATCTGTTTGATAATTTGTTCAATTATTAATTCTTCATGATGTGGTCGTTTTTATATGCTTGATTGTTGCTTCATCGGGGTTAATTGCAAAATTCTAGATTGATTGTGTTTTTGCTCTTAGCATGTGGATCTTAACCTCGTTTTCTAATTAGAACTGGTCGATGTTATTTGGAGACATACTTATGTTGAGTAACCACGTGTATATAGTTCTCTCAAGTGGTCCTCAGTCATTACAACGTTGCATTGCATAACTTTAAATTGATTGATTTTATTTTTAAGTGTATCTTCGACTCAGAAAGCCCCTGTAGCTAACTTTCTTTCTTCTCATGAGCAGATGGTAACCGAGGAGGATGATGATAGCTCGGACGATGGTGATGAGCCATCAATGGGGGAAGATAAAGCAGCTAGATCAGATGATATGGCAGTAGATCAGCCAAAACCTTCCAAGCCTACCCCTGGTGCTGATGGGTGGACTGTTGTGCATCCTAGGCGTGGCCAAGGCAAGAATTAAGCGCAGAAGCAAACCTTGGCAAGATACCTCCTGGTTAGAGGCCGTTTTCATGGTTTTTTTAAATGATCGTGTATTTAAACCATATTCGGGAATATTAAAAAGAATGTTCATGAAATTTTAGAAAATGTTCATAAAAATTCAAACAAACCCGTAAATAACGAACAAAACGAATTGTCGCTTACATACAGTTCTTTTAGGGGATATTTAGAGATCGTTTTATGATTTTATTTAGTCCATCGTGCATCGGGTAAAAAAAGGTTTTTGTGTTCTATACATTATGTTTATTCTGGTATTGTAGTTTTGCTGGTCATGGAAAGGTCAAGGCAAGGCACATCATTCATCAATCTAGCTCAGGCAGGTCCAATGTAGTTTCCTCAGCCAAAAAATATTTCATTATGGCGCCTTAGGAAACATTTTCAGTTTTTGAAATGACTTTTTAACAGTCCCTTATCTCATCATGATATGATTCAGATGCAGTTTATAAAATGACATTTTAAAAGTTCTTATCTCATCCTGGCATAATCTGCATAATTTGATTCTTTTTCTCCCTTTGCAATGCACTGACATATTTGCTAGTACCTACTAATAAGAGCATCTCCAACAGACGTGCAACGCGCGGCGCGCTAAAAAACAGAATACAGCGCCGGATGAACCAGCTTTTGCGCACAGCGGTGCGCTGGCTCCAGCGGCCGCCGCAAAATAAAGCGCGCCTGAGCTGCTAGCTCCAGCAGGCACGCTATATATCTTCTTTGTTGTACTACGATTCAATACACATTTGGCTCCGATGGTACAAATGTGATAGATAGTTTGTCACATAACCTCCTCCTACGATACATAATAGTGCATAGATAGTTCATAGCCTTCTTCTACGATAGGTAGATAAAACGAAAAACTACTATTACTCGTCATCCTCCGACTCGGACTCTGCCTCGGTGATGTCTTCCTCGGACGTTTGAATGTGGGCGTCAAGGAACCGCTCGTGTTGGAGTCCTAGGACGATGCATCTCCTAGCGCGATGTTGAATTTAGCGATCGTTTTTCGCGTTCGCACGTCCTCGCGATAGGCGGCTCACTCCTCCCTCCTCTCCGCCCTCCTCTCGGCGAAGAAGTTGAAGGAAATATGCCCTAGAGGCAATAATAAAGTTATTATTTATATTTCCTTATATCATGATAAATGTTTATTATTCATGCTAGAATTGTATTAACCAAAAACTTGATACATGTGTGGATACATAGACAAAACACCATGTCCCTAGTAAGCCTCTACTAGACTAGCTCGTTAATCAAAGATGGTAAAGTTTCCTAACCATAGACATGTGTTGTCATTTGATAAATGGGATCACATCATTAGGAGAATGATGTGATGGACAAGACCCATCCATTAGCTTAGCATTTTGATCGTTCAGTTTTATTGCTGTAGCTTTCTTCATATCATATACATATTCCTTCGACTATGAGATTATGCAACTCCCGGATACCGGAGGAATACCTTGTGTGCTATCAAACGTTACAACGTAACTGGGTGATTATAAAGATGCTCTACAGGTATCTCGGAAGGTGTTTGTTGGGTTGGCATAGATCGAGATTAGGATTTGTCACTCCGAGTATCGGAGACGTATCTCTGGGCCCTCTTGGTAATGCACATCATAATAATCCTTGCAAGCAAAGTGACTAATGAGTTAGTTACGGGATGATGTATTACGAAATGAGTAAAGAGACTTGACGGTAACGAGATTGAACTAGGTATGAAGATACCGACGATCAAATCTCGGGCAAGTAACATACCGATGACAAAGGGAACAACATATGTTGTCATTACGGTTCGACCGATAATCATCTTCGTAGGACATGTAGGAGAAAATATGAGCATCCAGGTTCCGCTATTGGTTACTGACCGGAGAGGTGTCTCGGTCATGTCTACATAGTTCTCGAATCTGTAGGGTCCGCACGCTTAACGCTCCTTGACGATATAGTATTATATGAGTTATGTGATTTGGTGACCGAATGTTGTTTGGAGTCCCGGATGAGATCACAGACATGACAAGGAGTCTCGAAATGGTCGAGAGGTAAAGATTGATATATAGGATGATGGTATTTGGACACCGGAAATGTTTCGAAGGGTACCAGATACTTATCGAGTCACCGGAAAAGAGTTTCGGGCACCCCCAGCAAAGATATGGGCCTTATGGGCCAAGTGAGGGAACACGCCAGCCCTGGTGCGCCCCTACAGAGGCCAGCCCTATGAGGAGGATAAGGAAAGAGGGGAGGGCAAGGAAAGTGTGGATTAGGATGCCTACTTCCTTCCCTCTCGCCCCTGTTTCCTTCCCCCTCGGTTATATATGGCAGGGGGCGCGCGTGGCTTGGGAGGGACTCCAAGTAGGATTCTTCCTACTTGGGTGCCTCCTATGGCTGCTCCTCCCTCCCTCCCACCTATCTATATATATATATATATATATATATATATATATATATATATATATATATATATGTATGTATGTATGAGGAGGGGGCGTCTAGAACACACATCAACAGTTGTTAGCCATGTGCGGCGCCTCCTTCCACAGTTTACGCCTCCGGTCATATTCACGTGGTGCTTATGCGAAGCCCTGCGCGAATTGCTTCACCATCACTATCATCACGCTGTCGTGCTGACAAAACTCTCCCTCGACACTTTGCTGGATCAAGAGTTCGAGAGACGTTATCGAGCTGAATGTGTGTAGAACTCGAAAGTGTCGTATGTTCGGTGCTTGGTCGGTCAGAACAAGAAGAAGTTCGACTACATCAACCACGTTGTCAAACGCGTCCACTTTCGTTCTACGAGGGTACGTGGACACACTCTCCCCCTCTCATTGCTATGCATCACCTAGATAGATCTTGCATGAGCGTAGGATTTTTTTTTTGAAATTCCATGCTACGATTCCCAACGGAACTGTTGCTCATTGATGACGTCTTGCGGGAAGCGTTTGGCGCCACAACGACATGGCTTCCTCGTCCATCTCAGCCTGGCTGGGTCGGTGCTCCCGCCTCCGGTTCTCACGATGATCCTCGTCGGTGATAAGCCACGGGGGAGGTGCCAACTCCTGCGCCTGCTCCCGCGTCGCCACGTTCGGAAAGTTCATGTCCAAACGGGACCGCCGGAGGCCCCATGCCGCAGCGTCGTACGCGCGGGCGCCCTCCTGGGCGGTGTCGAAGGTTCCGAGGCAGAGGCACATGTCATCGGAACGAATCTCGGCAGAGTAGGTGTCGGACACACGCACGCGGACGCCGCGGTAGCCCAAAGCTCCCCGACGGCGCAGCGGCATGGTGGCGCGGTGGTGGCGTCTCGGCGGCGAGGAGAGAAAGCGGTAGAGGGAGCGACGAAAGAGCGCTAGAGGGTGCTGCAATTTATAGGCGCGTCGGATGCAGTGCGCCAAATCTAGCGCGAGAGCTCCCGCTTTCTGCCGTGCGCGCAATTGTTTCCCGCGTCCGCTAGTTTCCCGTCTCTGCTAGAGCACGCGGAAACGTCCCACGCGCGCTAAAATGTGAGTTTATCATGCACGTGCGTCTTTTGACGCCGCTGTCGAAGATGCTCTAAAGGGGATAGGGTTTTTGTCATGTTCTTTTGCAGAAAACCCCTTGATGTTTCATGAATCAACCCATAACCCAAGAATTTAGTGAGAAAAGAAGTTTGTAGTGTTCCTTGGTCTCGCTTGATTTTTTAGAATCCTGGTCTTGTCCAACTTGACAGGTACTCCCTCCATTCCAAAATAGATGACTCAATTTTATACCAAAGTTAATACAAAGTTAAGTCATCTATTTTGGAATGAAGGGAGTAGATTTTTATTCACTGGCGGCGGAACCAGCGCCGCGAGATCAGGGACCCAGCTAGCGGCAAGGAATCGACAATAACACCATCCTGGCCGGCGACAATGCGATGTATAGTTGAGAGGTACATGGCTGCACGCCTGCATATTTTTTATCTTAAAGGCACCATGAACGACGACTTCTCTTTTTGGCCGGCGAAAACTAGATCATCGACTTCTAAGAGCATTTTCAGTCGTTTGGTCCCCAGCACACCCGACGAATGCCTTTTGGCATATACGCCGGCGGTGTTTTCACCTGGAGGGCAATTGAATTTTTAGTTGCGCCCCCAGGTTTCAGCCCCGGAAGCCCAAAATTTTGAATTTGTCTTTCCCACTGCCAAAAAATGCCACATGTTTGGTGTTCATCATGCCACAGGTCGGCGATCAAACATATCTAAAAGTTCGACGATCAAAAGGAAGGAATCATAGACATGAAACATATCAAACGGTAGGCTACTCTGTCGTGGGAATGGCCTAGGGCGGCGTGGGCATGGGCGCAGCTTCAATGCTCGGGCTCGGCGTGGCTTTAGTGCTCGGGCAGGGCATCGGCGGCGGCGGCGGCGTGGGCGTAGAGGCGGCGGTCGCTGCCTGTCTGGGCATCTGGTTCAAGATGAGGTCGCGCTCCGCCAGGGACCACGCCTTCACCTGCTCGTCCATCATCGGCATGTCTGCCGCCATCAAGAACGCCAGGTCGGTGTTCCTTTTATTCGCGGTGACGTTGGTCCTGAGAAGGTTGAGCTTGATGTCCTACTTCGTCATCAACGCCGACCACCTCGCATCGGATTTCTCCTCCCTCTTGGCGGCGTTGTTTTTGGCATCGGCGATGCACTGCTCGATCGATGATTGCAGCCGTTCGGCAGCGGGTGCCGCATCCCTCGCCGCCTTGGCTCTTTTGTTGCCATCAGGGCGCCCTTCTACCGCCATCGGGGCAGGCGCGTCCGGCTTGTATGTCTCCTTAGCATTTGCGAGAGTGAGCCGACACTCCCTCCACTTCTCGCACGACTCGATCCTGGAGAACACGTGAAGGAACTTGAACTCTTGGTTGTTGTTGTCCTGGCGAAACATGTTGAACACACTACAGGAATCAGACACTTTGTCGTCTACCATGGCGGACAGCAAAGACCTTTGCCGTCAGCCAGCATATGACAACAGGTCTAGCTGAACAAGCTACGGCAAAGGCCTCTTTGCCGTCTGCTGGCGGACGGCAAAGCTAAAATGGTCTTTGCGGCAAACAGCCTGGATGGCACACATGGAAGGTTAGGTCCGTTAGGGGGTTAATGGCGTGCTTTGCCGTCTGCTGGAGGATGGCAAAGACCTTTGCATCTTTGTCGTCTGCTAGCTAATGGCAAAGAGCCCATGTAGGCCAGCCCAGGTAGTTGACACGTGGCATGCTATGCCGTCAGCTGGCCGACGACAAAGAGGCAAAGGTCTTTGCCGTCCGCCAGCGGACAGCAAAGCAACCATATAGGCCAGGCCAATGCCCGCAGGTTGCATAGGTAGCTGACACATGGTAGCTTTGCCGTCCGCTGGCTGATGGCAACGCTCTTTGTCGTCCGCCAGCAGATCACAAAGAGCCTGTACAACCCATGTTTTTTCTTAAATTCATTCAATTTAATAGAATTTCAGAGATATATATATACACATTTGAAGATACTTTCAACAAGCATAACAACACATATACATATCAAATCATATATGTGCCATATGGATATGATCATCCAACACATATAGATACCAATGAAAAGTCCATATGCAACATATCCAACAACAAGCATACAATGGTTTCATCCATACATACATAAGGTAGCAAGTTTCACATTGTTCATCCTACAAAATCAAAACAAAAAGGAAGCACAAGGAGAAGAGTAGACTCCATCAACGCAAGCTTCCTCATCGAAAGCAAATCTGCAAATTGGAAAAGAAGAAAGTTAGAAGAAGAAGAAGAAGAAGAAGAAGAAGAAGAAGAAGAAGAAGAAGAAATATTCTTCTCTTTCTTTTTCTCCTCTCCTCTTCTTTATCTTCTTCTTCTTCTAACTAATGCCATTTTTATCTAACTTAGGTAATTATGCCATTAGGAGGAAAATAAGCTAAGTATACATTTGTTAAGCAAAACACTAGAGAAAACTTACCCTCCTCACAACAAATGTGATGAAGATCGCAACAAATGTAACAATGGATCCAACGGCATAATGGTACCAAGCCTCATTATCAATGGCATATTTTCTAATCTTCTTAAGCTTCAAGCGCATTGCATCCATCTTCAAGCACATTGCATTCATCGTCATCTTGTGATCATCGACGACATCGGCAAAATACAACTCCAATGTCATCTTCTCTTCTTCAATTCTTTTAATTTTTTTTCTTTTAAATACTCATTTTATTTTTCAACTAAATTTAACTTCTTGACAAGACGGTCGGTTTCAAATTCCATTTCACATACCTCCTAGATTAGAATATCTCTATGTCAACTTGATGGCCATAATTGTCATAAATGCGAAATGCAACAAAGAGTTATAAAAGAGAATTTACCACATCCGAATCATAAAGCGGGCGAGGGCCGACGGGGACGGAAATCAAGACCATGGCACTACGTATAAGAAACAATCATACAAAGTAAGAAAATTATACAGTTAACTATATAAATTATACAATCATACAAGTAACTATGTAAATCAAGTGCAATATAAAAAATTGAATACCTAATAATAATCTGGATCATCGGGTTCAATAAATGCTCCGGGATTAATAAATGCATCATCATCATCACTGTCAGTAATGACGTGCTCATCATCATCATTAGTAAATACATCATCATGTGGAAGGCCACCTTTACGTAATCGGTCAATTATTGACAGGTCATCCGCAGCAGTAACCTCTTCTAGTTCACGCTCTTCTTGTTTCGGCTCAAGGGTGAAGTCGGGTTCACAGTCGCTGTCTACTTCAATGTTCTAGGGTGAAGTAGAGTGGTTCTTGAAACGTTTTTTGGAAAGACGTGTTTCTTGGAAGAATTCTCCTTCATATGTGTCTGGGTTAATGTGAGGTTCATAATCCTCTTCATTGGGGGGAGGTGGTCTAACACGTGGCAGCACTTCATAAACGACATCCCAACCAGTGAGATTTGGATCACTTTGACAGGCCCACAGTAGATAGAAAACTTGGGTTGCATGTTGAGCCATAATATAGACATCGGGAACATCCAAATGGGTGCTTTGTTTGATTTCCACTAGCCCTAAGTGTTCATGAGTCCTTCTAGTCTCCTTCGGCCGGAACCAATAACATTTTAAGACTACAACGTTTGGTGGGTTTGCACCATAGAATTGAAGTTCATAAATTGCTTCAACTCTTCCATAATACTCGGTATCTCCTTCGCCGATAGCAGAGACACAATAATTTGTCGACTTTCGGTCGGCCATAGATAGCTCTTTGCCATAGGTAAGAAAGCGATACCCGTTGATGTCGTATTTGTCAAATGAATGGACCTTAAAGTCAAAACCATTAGCAACTTGTCTCAATTCGGCGTCCATTAACTCTGAATTAGCCTACAAGTTTAATACGAAAGGGATTGTTGCATTAGCCACAAATTAGACGAAGAAATGAAATGGTCTAATGGAAATTACTGTTTGTTTGAACCAATAGATGAAACCGGGATAGGCGTCTCCATGCTTTGCCAGAAGCTCATACTCTTTGACGGAATCCTTTTGGATCACCGCTCCATACGAGAATTTGGTGACATATCGACTATATCAAATTTATCTGGGAATAAGAGCAGTTCAAAGGAATTAGAAGTTGCGAAACAATGTACCGAGAACTTACTCAATGTACGGCCGCACTTCTATTAGGTTGGTGAAGATATACAACGAAATGATCTGCCATTCTTCGAAATCCAACGTTAAGGAATTAGAAGCACCGGCTGGTGAAAGATCCCCTTTGAATAGGCTGAGGTTGGATCCACCCTTTGTAGGGTCGTCAGCATTGTACCGAGGCTTTGGATTATGCAAAGGACGATTTTTGGCTTTGTAGTGTGCTGTCACGAAGTTTGCCGCCTCCTTAGTAATGAATGCCTCAGCCATTGATGTTTCAATTCTATGTTTATTTTTACATTTTGCTCGTAGCGTCTTCTGCATCCTCTCAGTTGCGTAGCACCAACGATTTTGCACGGGCCCCCCAATCTTGCCTCGGTTGGGAGATGCAAAATCAAGTGCTGCATTGGATTAAAGAAGCCCGGCGGAAAGATCTTCTCTAACTTGCAGATCAACTCCAGCGCCAACTCTTCCATTTCTTCTAGCAGGCCAGGCGATAGTTCTTTCGCACAAAGAACACGGAAGAAATAGCTCAGCTTTGCCAGTACAAGCCATTCATCCTCAGGGATGAAGCCACGCAACATCACCGGCATTACCCGCTCAATCCATATGTGCCAATCATGACTCTTGAGACCAAATATCTTCAATTTATCAAGACTCACTCCCCTCTTTAGATCCGCGGCATACCCATCAGGGTCTGCTGTTGCACCCACAAGATAATTTCCCTCATAGCTGGCCTTCCAAGATTGAACCATGCCTTTGGCTTTGTCCAGTTCTGCTTTCCTTTTGGTTCTTTCATGTTTTGTAACGGCCTATCACATAGCACCTCCAAATCGACTCTAGCCTTAGTATTATCCTTTGACTTCCCATCTATGCCAAACAATGTACCAAAAAATGCCTCGGCGATATTCTTCTCAGTGTGCATCACGTCGATGTTGTGTGGGCAAAGGAGGTCTTTGAAGTAAGGCAGATCCCACAAGCATGTCTTGTGAGTCCAGGCATGTTTCAAATTATACCCCTTGAAATACCCTGGACGCTCTGGATCTGGCTCGAGAGGGTTTAACTGATCCAGGGTCTCTTGGCCTGTCAGCAGGTGGTGTAGAGTTTTTTACAACTCTACCTCTGATGAAGTTCTTCTTGTCTTTCCTGAACTTATGGCGAGGATCCAGGAACTGTCTATGCATGTCGAAGCAAGAAAACTTGCGACCGGCCTGAAGCCAACGGAACTCAAGAGCTACCTTGCGTGTGGGGCACGGGAACCTTCCATGCACACACCAGCCAACGAATAGCGCATATGCCGGCAAGTCATGCATCGAGTACATGTACCAGACACACATTATGAAGTTCCGTTTGCTAAAGGCGTCGTATGTCTTGAACCCATTATCCCAAGCTTCTTACAATTCGTCCTTCAGCGGCTGCATGTACACATTCATATTCTTTGTCTGACTAGTACAGGTTTGCAGGTCGTACATGGCCTTTGGGTAGAAAATGTCCAAATACTATCATCATTGTGTTGTAGCATTCTCTACCAAAGTTGAATTGAGTCTTCAGAGCCATTATTTGTGAGATGGCATCTAGCTGACAAAGCTCAGTGTGCTCGTGGAGAGGACGTTTTGAAGACTCCAACATTTCATTGAAGGCCTTTGCAGATTCCTCCATCTCATTGTTCGAGTCCCGAGTATCATCAAAGTCTTGCACCATATCTTGCATCCTAGTACCATGCTCGTCGGTGCGACGACGAAGCACCTCAGCTCTGGCACGTTGGGCAGTCTCGCCATGAAATGTCCACACCGTATAATCTGGCGTAAAACCCCTCTTCTGCACGTGCTTACCCATTTCATCCTCTGTCCTCTTGTGCCAATTGTTGCACCAGGCACAGGGGCACCATGTTGTCTTCTAGCCATTTGCAAATGCGGCTCTCAAAAAACCCTTGGTTTTTGTTAACCATTCAATTGCCATGTCTTTCTGAGTAGTGTGGCAGGTGTACATCCACGCACGATCAGTCAGCATGTATATATTCATCAGTTAATGGAGTTTCTCACTTTTATTACATCCATGCAACCTAGACGCTAATAGGTAAAGATAGGTCCTAATCCCACCCGAGTATGTGTAGATTGGGTTCGTTTTCCCATGCTCTGCTCCGGATCCGACGGGAAATTTCGGTAGCACCTCCCCGTTGTTCTCCTGATACATGTCTCGGCAATAAGCAGAGAGGATGTGTACCTGAAGAACAATAGGGAGGCACTGACGAAATTCTACATCGGATCCGCAGCGGAGCATATGGGAAAACGAACCCAATCTACACATACTCGGGCTGTCCATGGATAATGTTGGACAATTCGAAAGAATAACGGTTATAAATATGCAAATGCATGCATATTTATAGATGTAACCCTTGAAGGAAATATGCCCTAGAGGCAATAATAAAGTTATTATTTATTTCCTTACTTCATGATAAATGTTTATTATTCATGCTAGAATTGCATTAACCGGAAACATAATACATGTGTGAATACATAGACAAACATAGTGTCACTAGTATGCCTCTACTTGACTAGCTCGTTGATCAAAGATGGTTAAGTTTCCTAACCATAGACATGAGTTGTTATTTGATCAATGGGATCGCATCATTAGGAGAATGATGTGATTGACTTGACCCATTCCGTTAGCTTAGCACTTGATCGTTTGTTTACTGCTATTGCTTTCTTCATGACTTATACATGTTCTTATGACTATGAGATTATGCAACTCCCGAATGCCGGAGGAACACTTTGTGTGCTACCAAACGTCACAACATAACTGGGTGATTATAAAGGTGCTCTACAGGTGTCTCCGCTGGTACTTGTTGAGTTGGCATAGATCAAGATTAGGATTTATCACTCCGATTGTTGGAGAGGTATCTCTGGGCCCTCTCGGTAATACACATCACTATAAGCCTTGCAAGCATGATAACTAATGAGTTAGTTATAGGGTGATGTATTACAGAACAAGTAAAGAGACTTTCCAATAACTAGATTGAACTAGGTATTGGATACCGACGATCGAATCTCGGGCAAGTAACATACCGATGACAAACAGAACAACGTATAGTGTTGTGTGGTTTGACCGATAAAGATCTTCGTAGAATATGTAGGAACCAATATGAGCATCCAGGTTCCGCTATTGGTTATTGACCGGAGACATGTCTCGGTCATGTCTACATAGTTCTTGAACCCATAGGGTCCGCACGCTTAAAGTTCGATGACGGTTATATTATGAATTTATGTGTTTTGATGAACCGAAGGAAGTTTGGAGTCCCGGATGTGATCACGGACATGACGAGGAGTCTCGAAATGGTCGAGACATAAAGATTGATATATTGGAAGCCTATATTTGGATATCGGAAGTGTTCCGGGTGAAATCAGGATTTTACCGGAGTACCGGGGTTACTGGACCCCCCCGGGGGGGGGGGGGTTAATGGGCCAAGATGGGCCTTAGTGGAGAAGAGGAGGGGCGGCCAGGGCAGGTCGCGCGCCCCCTCTCCCTCTAGTCCGAATTGGACAAGGAGGGGGTGGCGCCCCCTTTCATTCCTCTCTCCCTCCTCCTTCCCCCTTCTCCTACTCCAACTAGGAAAGGAGGGAGCCCTACTCCCGGTGGGAGTATTTTGCTTATCTATGTTGTTGTAGATAGATGGCCCGTGTTGTTGTTCCGTTGAATTTTAATGCGTTCCTTGAGAAAGCAAAGTTGAAAGATGATGGTAACAATTACATGAACTAGGTTCGTAACTTGAGGATTATCATCATTGCTGCACAAAAGAACTACGTCCTGGAAACACCGCGGGGTGCCAGGCCTGCTGCGGATGCTGCTGACAACGTTAAGAACGTTTGCCAGAGTAAAGCTGATGACTACTCGATAGTTCAGTGTGCCATGCTTTACGGCTTAGAACCGGGACTTCAACGACGTTTTGAATGTCATGAAGCATATGAGATGTTCCAGGAGTTGAAGTTAATATTTCAAGCAAATGCCCCGATTAAGAGATATGAAGTCTCCAATAAGTTCTATAGCTGCAAGATGGAGGAGAATAGTTCTGTCAGTGAGCATATACTCAAAATGTCTGGGTATCATAATCACTTACTCAACTGGGAGTTAATCTTCCTGTTGATAGTGTCATTGACAGAGTTCTTTAATCACTGCCACCAAGCTACAAAAGCTCCGTGATGAACTATAATATGCAAGGGATGAATAAGACTATTCCCGAGCTCTTCGCGATGCTAAAGGCTGCGGAGGTAGAAATCGAGAAGGAGCATCAAGTGTTGATGGTCAATAAGACCACCAGTTTCAAGAAAAAGGGCAAAGGGAAGAAGAAGGGGAACTTCAAGAAGAACGGCAAACAAGTTGCTGCTCAGGAGAAGAAACCCAAGTCTGGACCTAAGCCTGAGACTGAGTGCTTCTACTGCAAACAGACTGGTCACTGGAAGCGGAGCTGCCCCAAGTATTTGGCGGATAAGAAGGATGGCAAAGTGAACAAAGGTATATGTTATATACATGTTATTGATGTGTACCTTACCAGAGCTCGCAGTAGCACCTAGGTATTTGATACTGGTTCTGTTGCTAATATTTGCAACTCGAAACAGAGACTATGGATTAAGCAAAGACTGGCTAAGGACGAGGTGACGATGCGCGTGGGAAATGGTTCCAAAGTTGATGTGATTGTCGTTGGCACGCTACCTCTACATCTACCTTCGGGGTTAGTTTTAGACCTAAATAATTGTTATTTGGTGCCAGCATTAAGCATGAACATTATATCTGGATCTTGTTTGATGCGAGACGGTTATTCATTTAAATCTAGGAATAATGGTTGTTCTATTTATATGAGTAATATCTTTTATGGTCATGCACCCTTAAAGAGTGGTCTATTCTTGTTGAATCTCAATAGTAGTGATACACATATTCATAATGTTGAAGCCAAAAGATGCAGAGTTGATAATGATAGTGCAACTTATTTGTGGCACTGCCGTTTAGGTCATATTGGTGTAAAGCGCATGAAGAAACTCCATGCTGATAGGCTTTTGGAATCACTTGATTATGAATCATTTTGATTCTTGCGAACCATGCCTCATGGGCAAGATGACTAAGACTCCGTTCTCCGGAACAATGGAGCGAGCAACTGACTTATTGGAAATAATACATACTGATGTATGTAGTTCGATGAGTGTTGAGGCTCACGGCGGGTATCGTTATTTTTTTACCTTCACAGATGATTTGAGCAGATATGGGTATATCTACTTAATGAAACATAAGTTTGAAACATTTGGAAAGTTCAAAGAATTTCAGAGTGAAGTGGAAAATCATCGTAACAAGAAAATAAAGTTTCTGCGATCTGATCGTGGAGGAGAATATTTGAGTTATGAGTTTGGCCTACATTTGAAACAATGTGGAATAGTTTCACAACTCACGCCACCCGGAACACCACAGCGTAATGGTGTGTCCGAACGTCGTAATCATACTTTACTAGATATGGTGCGATCTATGATGTCTCTTACTGATTTACCGCTATCATTTTGGGGTTATGCTTTAGAGACGGTTGCATTCACGTTAAATAGGGCACCATCAAAATCCGTTGAGACGACGCCTTATGAACTATGGTTTGGCAAGAAACCAAAGTTGTAGTTTCTTAAAGTTTGGGGCTGTGATGCTATGTGAAAAAGCTTCAACCTGTTAAGCTCGAACCCAAATCGGAGAAATGTGTCTTCATAGGATACCCAAAGGAAACTATAGGGTACACCTTCTATCACAGACCCGAAGGCAAAACATACGTTGCTAAGAATGGATCCTTTCTAGAGAAGGAGTTTCTCTCGAAAGAAGTGAGTGGGAGGAAAGTAGAACTTGATGAGGTAACTGTACCTGCTCCCTTATTGGAAAATAGTTCATCACAGAAACCGGTTCCTGTGACATCTACACCAATTAGTGAGGAAGCTAATGATGATGATCATGAAACTTCAGATCAAGTTACTACCAAACCTCGTAGGTCAACCAGAGCAAGATCCGCGCCAGAGTGGTATGGTAATCCAGTTCTGGAGGTCATGTTACTTGACCATGACGAACCTACGAACTATGAAGAAGCGATGATGAGCCCAGATTCCGCAAAATGGCTTGAGGCCATGAAGTCTGAGATGGGATCCATGTATGAGAACAAAGTGTGGACTTTGGTTGACTTGCCCGATGATCAACAAGCCATCGAGAACAAATGGATCTTCAAGAAGAAGACAGACACTGACGGTAATGTTACTATCTACAAAGCTCGACTTGTTGCAAAAGGTTTTCGACAAGTTCAAGGAGTTGACTACGATGAGACCTTCTCACCCGTAGCGATGCTTAAGTCCGTCTGAATCATGTTAGCAATTGCCGCATATTATGCTTATGAAATTTGGCAAATGGATGTAAAGACTGCATTCCTGAATGGATTTCTGGAAGAAGAGTTGTATATGATGCAACATAAAGGTTTTATCGATCCAAAGGGAGCTAACAAAGTATGCAAGCTCCAGCGATCCATTTATGGACTGGTGCAAGCATCTAGGAGTTGGAATAAACATTTTGATAGTCTGATCAAAGCATATGGTTTTATACAGACGTTTGGAGAAGCATGTATTTACAAGAAAGTGAGTGGGAGCTCTGTAGCATTTCTAATATTATATGTGGATGACATATTGTTGACTGGAAATGATATAGAATTTCTGGACAACATAAAAGGATACTTGAATAAAAGTTTTAAAATGAAAGACCTCAGTGAAGCTGCTTATATATTGGGCATCAAGATCTATAGAGATAGATCAAGACGCTTAATTGGACTTTCACAAAGCACATACCTTGATAAAGTTTTGAAGAAGTTCAAAATGGATCAAGCTAAGAAAGGGTTCTTGCCTGTGTTACAAGGTGTGAAGTTGAGTAAGACTCAATGCCCAACCTAAAATAAAATGACGCTCCAAGCAAAACACATATCATGTGGTAAATAAAAATATAGCTCCAAGTAAAGTTACCGATGAACGAAGACGAAAGAGGGGATGCCTTCCGGGGCATCCCCAAGCTTAGGATCTTGGCTATCCTTTAATATTACCTTGGGGTGCCTTGGGAATCCCCAAGCTTAGTCTCTTGCCACTCCTTATTACATAGTCCATCGAATCCTTACCCAAAACTTGAAAACTTCACAACACAAAACTTAACAAAGAACTCGTAAGCTCCATTAGTATAATAAAATAAATCACCACTTCAAGGTACTGTAATGAACTCATTATTTATTTATATTGGTGTTAAATTTACTGTATTATAACTTCTCTATGGTTTATAAACTATTTTACTAGCCATAGATTCATCAAAATAAGTGAATAACACATCGAAAACAGAATCTGTCAAAAACAGAACAGTCTGTAGTAATATGGATCAAACGTATACTTATGGAACTCATAAAATTCTAAAATAAATTGATGGACCTGAGAAATTTATCTATTAATCATATGCAAAAAGAATTAACTAAATATCACTCTCCAAATAAAAATGGCAGCAATTCTCGTGAGCGCTAAAGTTTCTGTTTTTTACAGCATGATCACAAAGACTTCCCCCAAGTCTTCCCAAAGGTTCTACTTGGCACAAACACTAATTAAAAGCATAAAACCACATCTAAACAGAGGCTATATGAATTATTTATTACTAAACAGGAACAAAAAGCTAGGAACAAAAATAAAGTTGGGTTGCCTCCCAACAAGCGCTATCGTTTAACGCCCCTAACTAGGCATGATGATTTCAACGATGCTCACATAAAAGATAAGAATTGAAACATAAGGAGAGCATCATGAAGAATATTACTAGCACATTCAAGTCTAACCCACTTCCTATGCATAGGGATTTTGTGAGCAAACAACTTGTGGGAACAAGAATCAACTTGCATAGGAAGGTAAAACAAGCAAATCTTCAATATTTTCAGCACATAGAGAGGGAACTTGATATTATTGCAATTCCTACAAGCATATGTCCCTCCCTCATAATAATTTTCAGTAGCATCATGAATGAATTCAACAATATAACCAGCACCTAAAGCATTCTTTTCATGATCTACAAGCATACAAAATTTACAACTCTCCACATAAGCAAAATTCTTCTCAATCGGAATAGTGGGAGTATCATAAGAGACTCGAATACTATAAATTGTTTCCATATTAAAAGAGTAATGTTCAGAGAAAGGGTACTCATAATCATGACAAGTTTTATAAATATAATCACTACTTTTTATAGCATAAGTATCATCACAATAATCATCATAGGTAGGAGGCATGCTATCATCATTATAAATTTGCATATCAAAACTTGGGAGACTAAAAATATCATCTTCGTTAAACGTAGCATCCCCAAGCTTGGGACAAACATTAATTGCAGCAAATATATTCTCAAAAAAATCATCTTCATAAAACATAGCATCCCCAAGCTTGGGCCTTTTCATATCATAAGCATAATCACTCTCATAATTAATAGTATGGATAGCACCAATAGTATAGCAATTATCATATTCGTCCAAGCAAGTGCCAAAAAGATTTTCAAGATCATAAGAAGTATCATTATCTTCCACAATTATATTTTCATGAGGCACAATAGTAATAGGAGCAGCATTAATTGGGAGAGATATCTTTTTACCTCTCTTCCTTTTTCTTTTCTTCTTCTTCACCACATCATGTGTGGGTTCAATCCTCTTTTTGGAGCTCCTTATTAATGAGATTGGTCGAATAGGAGGCTCCTCCTTGTTACCTGATTCATCATAAGAAATAATAGGAGGGTATTGGGAAGCCTCTTCCCTTTCTTTAGTATTCTCTTCATCTTCTATTTCTTTTCTTTTCTTTATGTAGTTGGCAATATAAGGATTTTCAATACAATTCACCGCACAATACATATAAATTTCTTCTAGATCAAATCCAAGAAGTTTATAACGGGAAAATTCTGGAAGATAATTAGTTATACGCTTCATTTCTTCGTAATTCATAAGCAAACTAAGTTCACTATGATGTGCAAGGGAAATCAAGTCATCACAATTTTTGGACACGATACGATCATGAAACAATTTGCATTGGGTATTGAAATGATCATGTTCATTACAAAGCTCACAAGTATGGCCAATATAATTTAAATTTTCAACACATTCATCTAACCTTTCTTGCAACAATTTAGTTTCTAAGTACTTATGCCTCTTGCAATATCTATCTTCCCTATTTGGTGTGTTCGTACAAACCCAATGTAATCCACAAAAATTGACATGTTTATAGGAGACATTTTCGTCATCACTAGTGCAATCATCATTAGTGTCATGGATATTCAAAGAATTCATACTAACAACATTGCAATCATGCTCATCATTCACAT
Source organism: Triticum aestivum (assembly GCF_018294505.1). Taxonomy (NCBI): domain Eukaryota; kingdom Viridiplantae; phylum Streptophyta; class Magnoliopsida; order Poales; family Poaceae; genus Triticum; species Triticum aestivum. The sequence goes on along the minus strand of NC_057794.1, from coordinate 88,170,465 downwards.
ATTTAGTGCCAAACATTTTATAGATTTCTTCTTCTAGCACTTGAGCACAATTTTCCTTACCATCATACTTATGAAAGATATTAAAAAGGTGAAGCATATGAGACAAACTCAATTCCATTTTTTATAGTTTTCTTTTATAAACTAAACTAGTGATAAAACAAGAAACCAAAAGACTCGATTGCAAGATCTAAAGATATACCTTCAAGCACTCACCTCCCCGGCAACGGCGCCAGAAAAGAGCTTGATGTCTACTACACAACCTTCTTCTTGTACACGTTGTTGGGCCTCCAAGTGCAGAAGTTTATAGGACAGTAGCAAATTTCCCTCAAGTGGATGACCTAAGGTTTATCAATCCGTAGGAGGCATAGGATGAAGATGGTCTCTCTCAAGCAACCCTGCAACCAAATAACAAAGAGTCCCTTGTGTCCCCAACACACCCAATACAATGGTAAATTGTATAGGTGCACTAGTTCGGCGAAGAGATGGTGATACAAGTGCAATATGGATGGTAGATAAAGGTATTTGTAATCTGAAATTATAAAAACAGCAAGGTAACTAATGATAAAAGTGAGTGTAAACGGTATTGCAATGCGTTGAAACAAGGCCTAGGGTTCATACTTTCACTAGTGCAAGTCCTCTCGACAATAATAACATAATTGGATCATATAACTATCCCTCAACATGCAACAAAGAGTCACTCCAAAGTCACTAATAGCGGAGAACGAACGAAGAGATTATGGTAGGGTACAAAACCACCTCAAAGTTATTCTTTCCAATCAATCTGTTGGGCTATTCCTATAAGTGTCACAAACAGCCCTAGAGTTCGTACTAGAATAACACCTTAAGACACAAATCAACCAAAACCCTAATGTCACCTAGATACTCCAATGTCACCTCAACTATCCGTGGGTATGATTATACGATATGCATCACACAATCTCAGATTCATCTATTCAACCAACACATAGAACCTCAAAGAGTGCCCCAAAGTTTCTATCGGAGAATCACTACGAAAACGTGTGCCAACCCCTATGCATAGGTTCATGGGTGGAACCCGCAAGTTGATCACCAAAACATACATCAAGTGAATCACATGATATCCCATTGTCACCACAGATATGCGCGGCAAGACATACATCAAGTGTTCTCAAATCTATAAAGACTCAATCCGATAAGATAACTTCAAAGGGGAAACTCAATCCATTACAAGAGAGTAGAGAGGGGAGAAAACATCATAGGATCCAACTATAATAGCAAAGCTCGCGATACATCAAGATCGTATCACCTCAAGAACACGAGAGAGAGAGAGATCAAACACATAGCTACTGGTACATACCCTCATCCCCGAGGGAGAACTACTCCCTCCTCATCATGGAGAGCACTGGGATGATGAAGATGGCCACCGGAGAGGGATTGCCCCCTGATACGTCTCCAACGTATCTATAACTTTTTATTGCTCCATGCTACTTTATCTACTGTTTTGGACTATATTGGGCTTTATTTTCCACTTTTATATTATTTTTGGGACTAACCTATTAACCGGAGGCCCAGCCCAGAATTGTTGTTTTTTGCCTATTTCAGTATTTCGAGGAAACAGAATATCAAATGAAGTCCAAACAGAATGAAACCTTCAGGAACGTGATCTTCTCACCGAACGTGATCCAGGAGACTTGGACCCTACTCCAAGAAGTTTCCGGGGAGGTCACGAGGGTGGAGGGCGCCCCCCCTGGGCGCGGCCCCTGCCTCGTGGGCCCCTTGGAGCTCCACCGACGTGCTCCTTCCTCCTATATATACCTACGTACCCCCATTAGACCAAAGACGGAGCCAAAAACCTAATTCCACCACCGCAACTTCCTGTATCCACGAGATCCCATCTTGGGGCCTGTTCCGGAGCTCCGCCGGAGAGGGCATCCATCACGGAGGGCTTCTACATCAACACCATAGCCCTTCTGATGAAGTGTGAGTAGTTTACTTCAGACCTTCAGGTCCATAGCTAGTAGCTAGATGGCTTCTTCTCTCTTTTTGGATCTTAATACAATGTTCTCCCCCTCTCTCGTGGAGATCTATTCGATGTAATCTTCTTTTTGCGGTGTGTTTGTTGAGACCGATGAATTGTGGGTTTATGATCCAACTTATCTATGAATATTTGAATCTTCTCTGAATTCTTTTATGTATGATTGAGTTATCTTTGCAAGTCTCTTCGAATTATCCGTTTGGTTTGGCCAACTAGATTGGTAGTTCTTGCAATGGGAGAAGTGCTTAGCTTTGGGTTCAATCTTGCGGTGTCCTTACTCAGTGACAGAAAGAGTTGCAAGGCACGTATTGTATTGTTGCCATCGAGGATAACAAGATGGGGTATTTATCATATTGCATGAATTTATTCCTCTACATCATGTCATCTTGCTTAAGGCGTTACTTTGTTTTTAACTTAATACTCTAGATGCATGCTGGATAGCGGTCGATGAGTGGAGTAATAGTAGTAGATGCAAGCAGGAGTCGGTCTACTTGTCACGGACGTGATGCCTATATACATGATCATACCTAGATAACCTCATAACTATGCTCAATTCTATCAATTGCTCAACAGTAATTTGTTCACCTACCGTAGAATATCTATGCTCTTGAGAGAAGCCACTAGTGAAACCTATGGCCCCCGGGTCTATTCTCATCATATCAATCTCCATTACTTTATTTTACTTGTTTTGCTTTTACTTTTCACTTTGCATATTTATACCAAAAATACCAAAAATATTATCTCTATTAGATCTCACTCTCGTAAGTGACCGTGAAGGGATTGACAACCCCTAAGCGTTGGTTGCGAGTTGCTACCGTTTTGTGCAGGTACGAGGGACTTGCGCGTGACCTCCTACTGGATTGATACCTTGGTTCTCAAAAACTGAGGGAAATACTTACGCTACTGTGCTGCATCACCCCCTCCTCTTCGGGGAAAACCAACTCTAGCTCGAGACGTAGCAAGAAGGATTTCTGGCGCCGTTGCCGGGGAGGCCTACGCCAAGTCAAGTCAAGATTTACTCTCCCGTCAACGAGCCATTTTTGGCGGCGTTGCCGGGGAAGCCTACGCAAAAGTCAACATACCAAGTACCCATCACAATCTCTATCTCTCGCATTACATTATTTGCCATTTGCCTCTCGTTTCCTCTCCCCCACTTCACCCTTGCCGTTTTATTCGCCCTCTTTTTTCCCCTTGCCTTTTGTTTGCTCATGTGTTAGTTTGCTTACCTGTCGCTATGTCGAATTCCTTATCTTCTCCGTTATCTCCTGAGAATGAAGTGCTAAATTTTAAACAAATGGAGGGAGAAAATCTAAAAGATGCTTGGTATAGAATTTGCAATGCTCAAAATAGATCTACCAGAAAGCAATCTACTTCAGTCCTTCTTCGCAATTTTTATGTAGGTGCTAATCCTTGGTATAGATATATCCTTGATACCATTACCGGAGGGAATTTTTTGGGTAGCCATACTTTTGATTCCTATAATGTTTTAATAGATTTATTTGGCTCACCTCCCCTTTTGGTTAATGGAACTGTGTTAACCTTGGAGCATGTTATGCAATGGCTTGAAATTATTGAAAACAAAGTTGCTACCATTGAATCCATTGAAAATCTAGATAAAAAGATTCATAATCAAATTACTCAATATGGATCTAAGGTAGGAATGACTTTGAAAAATATTAAGGAGAAGGAACCCATGGTTAATGAAAAAATAAATCTAGACTCTACTCGAATCGATAAACTTGAGGGTATCATTACCAACTTGGGAACTGCTTTTTCTTCCATAAAAAGTACTCCTAGTCCTCCCACTAAAATTGCCAAGTTTATGTATGTTCCTAAAAATAAGGGTGAATCATCTAGTAAGGAAAATGCGGATCTTAAATCTATAAGTATTCACCCCGATCTTTTTACAATCATTAAGGAACCATTTGCCACGAATGAATTTTTTGATCTTATGCCTAAAAGTTTGCTAATCACTATAAAGAAAGAAAATTCTAAAGGAGGTGGATGCCTCATTGAAGAATTGCCTACCAAATATGGCAATACCTAGATCTATCCTTGCTTTTATGCCTAGCTAGGGACGTTAAACGATAGCGCTTGTTGGGAGGCAACCCAATTTTATTTTGTGTTTTTTGTTTTTGGTTTTGTTTAGGAATAAATAATCCATCTAGATTCTGTTTAGATGTGGTTTTATCTTTTAATTAGTGTTTGTGCCCAGTTAAACCTATTAGATCTTCTTGGAAGATAGTTATTTGATCTTGCTGTAATTTCCAGAATCTTTGCGCTCAGTGCCCGAATTGTCAAAAATCACCAGAACGAGATAAAATAGTGATTCCAATTGATTATGATCAATAAACAAATTTCCCAGGTCTTCTAATTTTGGTAGAATTTTTTGGGTTCCAGAAGTTTGCGTTAGTAACAGATTACTACAGACTGTTCTGTTTTTGACAGACTCTGTTTTGCGTGTGTTGTTTGCTTATTTTGATGAATCTATGGCTAGTAAAATAGTTTATAAACCATAGAGAAGTTGGAATACAGTAGGTTTAACACCAATATAAATAAATAACAAGTTCACTACAGTACCTTAAAGTAGTCTTTTGTTTTCTTTCTCTAACGGAGCTCACGAGATTTCTATTGAGTTTTGTGTTGTGAAGTTTTCAAGTTTTGGGTGAATTCTTTTGATGGATTATGGAACAAGGAGTGGCAAGAGCCTAAGCTTGGGGATGCCCATGGCACCCCCAAGATAATCCAAGGACACCAAAAAGTCAAAGCTTGGGGATGCCCCGGAAGGCATCCCCTCTTTCATCCACTTCCATCGGTAATTTACTTGGAGCTATATTTTTATTCACCACATGATATGTGTTTTGCTTGGAGCGTCTTGTATTATTTGTGTCTTTGCTTGTTAGTCTACCACAATCATCCTTGATGTACACACCTTTTGAGAGAGCCGTGTATGAGTTGAAATTTGTTAGAATACTCTATGTGCTTCACTTATATCTTTTGAGCTTGATAGTTTACTCTATGTGCTTCACTTATATCTTTTTGAGCGTGATAATTTTTGCTCTAGTGCTTCACTTAGATCTTTTAGAGCACGGTGGTGGTTTGTTTTAAAGAAACTTGATCTCTCATGCTTCACTTAGATTATTTTGAGAGTCGTTAATAGCATGGTAATTTGCTTAATGTTAATATACTTGGTATTCAAGATATGTGAAACTTTCTTTTTAGTGGGTTGAATACTAAGATAAGTTTGATGCTTGGTAATTGTTTTGAGATATGGAGGTGATAATATCATAGTCGTGCTAGTTGAGTAATTGTGAATTTGAGAAATACTTGTGTTGAAGTTAGCAAGTCCCGTAGCATGCACGTATGGTTAAAGTTGTGTAACAAATTTGAAGCATGAAGTGTACCTGGCTTGTGCATCCTTATGAGTGGCGGTCGAGGACGAGCGATGGTCTTTTCCTACCAATCTATCCCCCTAGGAGCATGCGCGTAGTACTTGATTTTTGATGACTTCTAAATTTTTGCAATAAGTATATGAGTTGTTTTGACTAATGTTGAGTCCATGGATTATACGCACTTTTACCTTTCCGCCATTTGCTAGCCTCTTCGGTACCGTACATTGCCCTTTCTCACATTGAGAGTTGGTGCAAACTTCGCCGGTGCATCCAAACCCCGTGATATGATACGCTCTTTCACACATAAACCTCCCTATATCTTCCTCAAAACAGCCACCATACCTACCTATCATGGCATTTCCATAGCCATTCCGAGATATATTGCCATGCAACTTCCATCATCATCATCATCATGACATGCTTTACTTTTGTCATATTGCCATTGCATGATCTTGTAGTTGACATCGTATTTGTGGCAAAACCACCATGCATTATTTTTCATACATGTCACTCTTGATTCATTGCACCATCCCGGTACACCGCCGGAGGCATTCATATAGAGTCATATCTTGTTCTAGTATCGAGTTGTAATCATTATGTTGTAATCAATAGAAGTATGATGATCATCATTATTAGAGCATTGCCCAATCAAAAAAAGAGAGAAAGGCCAAAAAGAAAAAAGAAAGGCCCAAAAAAAGAGAAAATAAAAAGGGCAATGCTACTATCTCTTTTTCCACACTTGTGATTCAAAGTAGCACCTTGTTCTTCATGTAGTGAGTCTCATATATTGTGCTTCAAAGTAGCACCATGATTTTCATATAGTGAGTCTCATAAGTTGTCTTATTCATACTAGTGGGAATTTTTCATTATAGAACTTGGCTTGTATATTCCAATGATGGGCTTCCTCAAAATGCCCTAGGTCTTCATGAGCAAGCAAGTTGGATGCACACCCACTAGTTTTCTTTTGTTGAGCATTCTTAGCTCTAGTGCATCCATTGCATGGCAGTCCCTACTCCTTGCATTAACATCAATTGATAGGCATCTCCATAGCTCATTGATTAGCCTCGTTGATGTGAGACTTTCTCCTTTTTTGTCTTCTCCACACAATCCCCATCATCATATTCTATACCACCCATAGTGCTATGTCCATGGCTCGCGCTCATGTATTGCGTGAAGGTTGAAAAAGTTTGAGATTATTTGAGTATGAAACAATTGCTTGGCTTGTCATCGGGGGTATAGAAGTTGGGAACATCTTTGTGTGACGAAAATGAAGCATAGCCTAACTATATGATTTTGTAGGGATGAACTTCCTTTGGCCATGTTATTTTGAGATGACATAATTGTTTGATTAGTATGCTTGAAGTATTATCATTTTTATGTCAATATGAACTTTTGTCTTGAACCTTTCGGATCTGAATATCCATACCATGATTAAGAAGATTTACATTGAAATTATGCCAAAGTGTCACTCCGCATCAAAAATTCTCTTTTTATCATTTACCTGCTCGAGGATGAGCAGGAATTAAGCTTGGGGATGCCTGATACGTCTCCAACGTATCTATAATTTTTGATTGCTCCATGCTACTTTATCTACTGTTTTGGACTATATTGGGCTTTATTTTCCACTTTTATATTATTTTTGGGACTAACCTATTAACCGGAGGCCCAGCCCAGAATTGCTGTTTTTTGCCTATTTCAGTATTTCGAGGAAACAAAATATCAAACGGAGTCCAAACAGAATGAAACCTTCAGGAACGTGATCTTCTCACCGAACATGATCCAGGAGACTTGGACCCTACTATAAGAAGTTTTCGGGGAGGTCACGAGGGTGGAGGGCCCCCCTGGGCGCGCCCCCCTGCCTCGTGGGCCCCTCGGAGCTCCACCGACGTGCTCCTTCCTCCTATATATACCTACGTACCCCCATTAGACCAAAGACGGAGCCAAAAACCTAATTCCACCGCCGCAACTTCCTGTATCCACGAGATCCCATCTTGGGGCCTGTTCCGGAGCTCCGCGGAGAGGGCATCCATCACGGAGGGCTTCTACATCAACACCATAGCCCTTTCGATGAAGTGTGAGTAGTTTACTTCAGACCTTCGGGTCCATAGCTAGTAGCTAGATGGCTTCTTCTCTCTTTTTGGATCTCAATACAATGTTCTCCCCCTCTCTCATGGAGATCTATTCGATGTAATCTTCTTTTTGCGGTTTGTTTGTTGAGACCGATGAATTGTGGGTTTATGATCCAACTTATCTATGAATAATATTTGAATCTTCTGTGAATTCTTTTATTTATGATTGAGTTATCTTTGCAAGTCTCTTCGAATTATCCGTTTGGTTTGGCCAACTAGATTGGTAGTTCTTGCAATGGGAGAAGTGCTTAGCTTTGGGTTCAATCTTGCGGTGTCCTTACTTAGTGACAGAAAGAGTTGCAAGGCACGTATTGTATTGTTGCCATAGAGGATAACAAGATGGGGTATTTATCATATTGCATGAATTTATTCCTCTACATCATGTCATCTTGCTTAAGGCATTACTCTGTTTTTAACTTAATACTCTAGATGCATGCTGGATAGCGGTCGATGAGTGGAGTAATAGTAGTAGATGCAGGCAGGAGTCGGTCTACTTGTCACGGACGTGATGCCTATATACATGATCATACCTAGATAACCTCATAACTATGCTCAATTCTATCAATTGCTCAACAGTAATTTGTTCACCCACCGTAGAATATCTATGCTCTTGAGAGAAGCCACTAGTGAAACCTATGGCCCTCGGGTCTATTCTCATCATATCAATCTCCATTACTTTATTTTACTTGTTTTGCTTTTACTTTTCACTTTGCATCTTTATACCAAAAATATTATCTCTATCAGATCTCACTCTCGTAAGTGACGTGAAGGGATTGACAACCCCTAAGCGTTGGTTGCGAGTTGCTACCGTTTTGTGCAGGTACGAGGGACTTGCGCGTGACCTCCTACTAGATTGATACCTTGGTTCTAAAAAACTGAGGGAAATACTTACGCTATTGTGCTGCATCACCCCCTCCTCTTCGGGGAAAACCAACGCTAGCTCGAGACGTAGCACCCCCTCCGGCAGGGTGCCAGAACGGGTCTAGATTGGTTTTCGGTGGCTATGAAGGCTTCTGGCGGCGGAACTCCCGATCTATTGTGCTCCCGGATGTTTTTAGGGTATATGGAGATATATAGGCGGAAGAAGTACGTCAGGGGGGCACGAGGGGCCCACGAGGGTGGAGGGCGCGTCCAGGGGGTGGGCGCGCCCCCCTGCCTCGTGGCCTCCTCGTAGATCCCCTAACGTGCACTCCAAGTCTTCTGAGCTTCTTCTGATCCAACAATAAGTTCCGTGAAGTTTTAGGTCAATTGGACTCCGTTTGGTTTTCCTTTTCTGTGATATTCTAAAACAAGGTAAAAACAGAAACTGGCACTGGCACTGGGCTCTGGGTTAATAGGTTAGTCCCAAAAATCATATAAAATAGCATATAAATGCATATAAAACATCCAAGGTATATAATATAATAGCATGGAACAATCAAAAATTATAGATACGTTGGAGACGTATCAGCATCCCCAAGCTTCATTCCTGCTCGTCCTCGAGTAGGTAAATGATAAAAACAGAATTTTTTATGTGGAATGCTACCTAACATATTTCTCTAAGTAATTCTTCCTTATTGTGGCAAGAATATTTCAGATCCATAAGATTCAAGACAAAAGTTTAATATTGACATAAAAATAATAATACTTCAAGCATACTAACTAAGAAATTATGTCTTCTCAAAATAACATGGCCAAAGAAAGCTATCCCTACAAAATCATATAGTCTGGCTATGCTCCATCTTCACCACACAAAATATTTAAATCATGCACAACAATGATGACAAGCCAAGAAATTGTTTCATACTTTTGATGTTCTCAAACTTTTTCAATCTTCACGCAATACATGAGCGTGAGCCATGGATATAGCACTATAGGTGGAGTAGAATGGTGGTTGTGGAGACAAAAAGGAGAAGATAGTCTCACATCAACTAGGCGTATCAACGGGCTATGGAGATGCCCATCAATAGATATCAATGTGAGTGAGTAGGTATTGCCATGCAACGGATGCACTAGAGCTATAAGTGTATGAAAGCTCAAAAAGAAACTAAGTGGGTGTGCATCCAACTTGCTTGCTCACGAAGACCAAGGGCATTTTGAGGAAGCCCATCATTGGAATATACAAGCCAAGTTCTATAATGAAAGATTCCCACTAGTATATGAAAGTGACAACATAGGAGACTCTCTATCATGAAGATCATGGTGCTACTTTGAAGCACAAGTGTGGTAAAAGGATAGTAGCATTGCCCCTTCTCTCTTTTTCTCTCATTTTTTTAATTATATTTTTTTATTTGAGCCCTTTCTCTTTTTTTATGGCCTCTTTTCTCTCCTTTTTTTTATTTGGGCTTCTTTGGCCTCTTTTATTTTATTTTTTAATTTCGTCCGGAGTCTCATCCCGACTTGTGGGGGAATCATAGTCTCCATCATCCTTTCCTCACTGGGACAATGCTCTAATAATGATGATCATCACACTTTTATTTACTTACAACTCAAGAATTACAACTCGATACTTAGAACAAGATATGACTCTATATGAATGCCTTCGGTGGTGTACCGGGATGTGCAATGACTCATGAGTGACATGTATGAAAGAATCATGAATGGTGGCTTTGCCACAAATACGATGTCAACTACATGATCATGCCAAGCAATATGACAATGATGAAGCGTGTCATAATAACGGAATGGTGGAAAGTTGCATGGCAATATATCTCGGAATGGCTATGGAAATGCCATAATAGGTAGGTATGGTGGCTGTTTTGAGGAAGGTATATGGTGGGTGTATGATACCGGCGAAAGGTGCGCGGTATTAGAGAGGCTAGCAATGGTGGAAGGGTGAGAGTGCGTATAATCCATGGACTCAGCATTAGTCATAAAGAACTCACATACTTATTGCAAAAATCTATTAGTTATCGAAACATAGTACTACGCACATGCTCCTAGGGGGATAGATTGGTAGGAAAAGACCATCGCTCGTCCCCGACCACCACTCATAAGGAAGACAATCAATAAATAAATCATGCTCCGACTTCATCACATAATGGTTCACCATACGTGCATGCTACGGAAATCACAAACTTTAACACAAGTATTTCTAAAATTCACAACTACTCACTAGCATGACTCTAATATCACCATCTTCATATCTCAAAACAATCATCAAGTATCAAACTTCTCATAGTATTCAATGCACTTTATATGAAAGTTTTTATTATATCCCTCTTGGATGCCCATCATATTAGGACTAAATTCATAACCAAAGCAAATTACCATAGTGTTCTAAAGACTCTCAAAATAATATAAGTGAAGCATGAGATTTCATCTATTTCTATAAAATAAAACCACCACCGTGCTCTAAGAGATATAAGTGAAGTACTAAAGCAAATGACAAACTACTCCGAAAGATTTAAGTGAAGATCAATGAGTAGTCGAATAATTATGCAACTATGTGAAGACTCTAACATTTAATAATTTCAGATCTTGATATTTTATTCAAATAGAAAGCAAAACTAAATAAAATAAAATGATGCTCCAAGCAAAATACATATCATATGGTAAATAAAAATATAGCTCCAAGTAAAGTTACCGATGAACGAAGACGAAAGAGGGGATGCCTTTTGGGGCATCCCCGAGCTTAGGCTCTTGTATATCCTTGAATATTAACTTGGGGTGCCTTGGGCATCCCCAATATTAGGCTCTTGCCACTCCTTATTCCATAGTCCATCGAATCCTTACCCAAAACATGAAAACTTCACAACACAAAACTTAACGGAAAACTCGTAAGCTCCATTAGTATAATAAAATAAATCACCACTCCAAGGCACTGTAATGAACTCATTATTGATTTATATTGGTGTTAAACTTACTGTATTATAACTTCTCTATGGTTTATAAACTATTTTACTAGCCATAGATTCATCAAAATAAGTGAATAACACATCGAAAACAGAATCTGTCAAAAACAGAACAGTCTGTAGTAATCTGGATCAAACGTATACTTATGGAACTCATAAAATTATCAAATAAATTTCTGGACCTGAGTAATTTATCTATTAATCATATGAAAAAAGAATTAACTAAATATCACTATCCAAATAAAAATGGCAGCAATTCTTGTGAGCGCTAAAGTTTCTGTCTTTTTACAGCATGATCACAAAGACTTCCCCCAAGTCTTCCCAAAGGTTCTACTTGGCACGAACACTAATTAAAAGCATAAAACCACATCTAAACAGAGGCTAGATGAATTATTTATTACTAAACAGGAAAAAAAGCAAGGAACAAAAATAAATTTGGGTTGCCTCCCAACAAGCGCTATCATTTAACGCCCCTAGCTAGGCATGATGATTTCAATGATGCTCACATAAAAGATAAGAATTGAAACATAAAGAGAGCATCATGAAGAATATGAATAGCACATTTAATTCTAGCCCACTTCCTATGCATAGGGATTTTGTGAGCAAACAAATTGTGGGAACAAGAATCAACTTGCATAGGAAGGTAAAACAAGCAAATCTTCAATATTTTCAGCACATAGAGAGGGAACTTGATATTATTGCAATTCCTACAAGCATATGTTCCTCCCTCATAATAATTTTCAGTAGCATCATGAATGAATTCAACAATATAACCAGCACCTAAAGCATTCCTTTCATGATCTACAAGCATAGAAAATTTACTACTCTCCACATAAGCAAAATTCTTCTCAATCGGAATAGTGGGAGTATCATAAGAGACTCAAATACTATAAATTGTTTCCATATTAAAAGAGTAATGTTCAGAGAAAGGGTACTCATAATCATGACTAGTTTTATAAATATAATCACTAATTTTTATAGCATAAGTATCATCACAATAATCATCATAGGTAGGAGGCATGCTATCATCATTATAAATTTGCATATCAAAACTTGGGAGACTAAAAATATCATCTTCGTTAAACGTAGCATCCCCAAGCTTGGGAAAAACATTAATTGCAGCAAATATATTCTAAAAAACATCATCTTCATAAAACATAGCATCCCCAAGCTTGGGCCTTTTCATATCATAAGCATAATCACTCTCATAATCAATAGTATGGATAGCACCAATAGTATAGCAATTATCATATTCGTCCAAGCAAGTGCCAAAAAGATTTCCAAGATCATAAGAAGTATCATTATCTTCCACAATTATATTTTCATGAGGCACAATAGTAATAGGATCAGCATTATTTGGGAGAGATATATTTTTACCTCTCTTCCTTTTTCTTTTCTTCTTCTTCACCACATCATGTGTGGGTTCAATCCTCTTTTTGGAGCTCCTTATTAATGAGATTGGTTGAATAGGAGGCTCCTCCTCGTTACCTGATTCATCATAAGAAATAATAGGAGGGTATTGGGAAGCCTCTTCCCTTTCATTAGTATTCTCTTCATCTTCTATTTCTTTTCTTTTCTTTATGTAGTTGGCAATATAAGGATTTTGAATACAATTCACCGCACAATACATATAAATTTCCTCTAGATAAAATCCAAGAAGTTTATAATGGGAAAATTCTGGAAGATAATTAGTTATACGTTTCGTTTCATCGTAACTCATAAGCAAACTAAGTTCATTATGATGTGTAAGGGAAATCAAGTCATCATAATTTTTGGACACGATACGATCATGAAACAATTTGCATTGGGTATTGAAATGATCATGTTCATTACAAAGCTCACAACTATGTCCAATATAATTTAAATTTTCAGCACATTCATCTAACCTTTCTTGCAACAATTTAGTTTCTAAGTACTTATGCCTCTTGCAATATCTATCTTCCCTATTTGGTGTGTTCGTACAAACCCAATGTACTCCACAAAAATTGACATGTTTATAGGAGACATTTTCATCATCACTAGTGCAATCATCATTAGTATCATGGATATTCAAAGAATTCGTACTAACAACATTGCAATCATGCTCACCATTCACATATTTAGTGCCAAACATTTTACAGATTTCTTCTTCTAGCACTTGAGCACAATTTTCCTTACCATCATACTTACGAAAGATATTAAAAAGGTGAAGCATATGAGACAAACTCAATTCCATTTTTTATAGTTTTCTTTTATAAACTAAACTAGTGATAAAACAAGAAACTAAAAGACTCGATTGCAAGATCTAAAGATATACCTTCAAGCACTCACCTCCCCGGCAACGGCGCCAGAAAAGAGCTTGATGTCTACTACACAACCTTCTTCTTGTAGACGTTGTTGGGCCTCCAAGTGCAGAGGTTTGTAGGACAGTAGCAAATTTCCCTCGAGTGGATGACCTAAGGTTTATCAATCCGTAGGAGGCGTAGGATGAAGATGGTCTCTCTCAAGCAACCCTGCAACCAAATAACAAAGAGTCCCTTGTGTCCCCAACACACCCAATACAATGGTAAATTGTATAGGTGCACTAGTTCGGCGAAGAGATGGTGATACAAGTGCAATATGGATGGTAGATAAAGGTATTTGTAATCTGAAATTATAAAAACAGCAAGGTAACTAATGATAAAAGTGAGTGTAAACGGTATTGCAATGCGTTGAAACAAGGCCTAGGGTTCACACTTTCACTAGTGCAAGTCCTCTCAACAATAATAACATAATTGGATCATATAACTATCCCTCAACATGCAATAAAGAGTCACTCCAAAGTCACTAATAGCGGAGAACGAACGAAGAGATTATGGTAGGGTACGAAACCACCTCAAAGTTATTCTTTCCAATCAATCCGTTGGGCTATTCCTATAAGTGTCAAAAACAGACCTAGAGTTCGTACTAGAATAACACCTTAAGACACAAATCAACCAAAACCCTAATTTCACCTAGATACTCCAATGTCACCTCAAATATCCTTGGGTATGATTATACGATATGCATCACACAATCTCATATTCATCTATTCAACCAACACATAGAACCTCAAAGAGTGCCCCAAAGATTCTACCGGAGAATCACGACGAAAACGTGTGCCAACCCCTATGCATAGGTTCATGGGTGGAACCCGCAAGTTGATCACCAAAACATACATCAAGTGAATCACGTGATATCCCATTGTCACCAAAGATATGCACGGCAAGACATACATCAAGTGTTCTCAAATCTATAAAGACTCAATCCGATAAGATAACTTCAAAGGGGAAACTCAATCCATTACAAGAGAGTAGAGGGGGAGAAAACATCAAAGGATCCAACTATAATAGCAAAGCTCGCGATACATCAAGATCGTATCACCTCAAGAACACGAGAGAGAGAGAGAGAGAGAGAGATCAAACACATAGCTACTTGTACATACCCTCAGCCCCGAGGGAGAACTACTCCCTCCTCGTCATGGAGAGCACCGGGATGATGAAGATGGCCACCGGAGAGGGATTGCCCCCTCAGGCAGGGTGCCGGAACGGGTTTAGATTGGTTTTCAGTGGCTACGGAGGATTATGGCGGCGGAACTCCCAATCTATTGTGCTCCCGGATGTTTTAGGATATATGGAGATATATAGGAAGAAGAAGTACGTCAGGGGGTCCACGAGGGGCCCACGAGGGTGGAGGGCGCTCCCAGGGGGTGGGCGCGCGCCCTGCCTCGTCGCCTCCTCGTAGATCCCCTAACATGCACTCCAAGTCTTCTGGGCTTCTTCTGATCCAAAAATAAGTTCCGTGAAGTTTCAGGTCAATTGGACTCCGTTTGGTTTTCCTTTTTTGTGATATTCTAAAACAAGGTAAAAACAGAAACTGGCACTGGGCTCAGGGTTAATAGGTTAGTCCCAAAAATCATATAAAATAGCATATAAATGCATATAAAACATCCATGGTTGATAATATAATAGCATGGAACAATCAAAAATTATAGATACGTTGGAGACGTGTCAGTATGCCTCTACTTGACTAGCTCATTGATCAAAGATGGTTAAGTTTCCTAACCATAGACATGAGTTGTTATTTGATCAATGGGATCACATCATTAGGAGAATGATGTGATTGACTTGACCCATTCCGTTAGCTTAGCACTTGATCGTTTGTTTACTGCTATTGCTTTCTTCATGACTTATACATGTTCTTATGACTATGAGATTATGCAACTCCCGAATGCCGGAGGAACACTTTGTGTGCTACCAAACGTCACAACATAACTGGGTGATTATAAAGGTGCTCTACAGGTGTCTCTGATGGTACTTGTTGAGTTGGCATAGATCAAGATTAGGATTTATCACTCCGATTGTCGGAGAGGTATCTCTGGGCCCTCTCGGTAAAACACATCACTATAAGCCTTGCAAGCATGATAACTAATGAGTTAGTTACAGGGTGATATATTACGGAACGAGTAAAGAGACTTGCCGGTAACGAGATTGAACTAGGTATTGGATACCGACGATCAAATTTCGGGCAAGTAACATACCGAATTGGACAAGGAGGGGGGCGGCGCCCCCTTTCCTTCCACTCTCCCTCCTCCTTCCCCCTTCTCCTACTCCAACTAGGAAAGGAGGGAGTCCTACTCTCGGTGGGAGTAGGACTCCTCCCTGGCGCGCCTCCTCCTGGCCGGCCGCCTCTCCCCCCTTGCACCTTTATATACGGGGGCAGGGGGCACCTCTAGAGACACAAGTTGATCGTAAAGATCTCTCCCAGCCGTGTGCAGTGCCCCCCTCCACCATAATCCACCTCGGTACATATTGTAGCGGTGTTTAGGTGAAGCCCTGCTGCGGTAGCTTCATCAATATCGTCACCACGCCGTCGTGCTGATGAAACTCTTCCTTGAGC
The DNA here is from genome assembly GCF_018294505.1 of Triticum aestivum. Classification (NCBI taxonomy): domain Eukaryota; kingdom Viridiplantae; phylum Streptophyta; class Magnoliopsida; order Poales; family Poaceae; genus Triticum; species Triticum aestivum. Next base: position 88,154,201 of record NC_057794.1, on the reverse strand, counting down.
TCTACTGGATCGTGAGTTCACGGGATGTCACCGAGCTGAATGTGTGCTGAACGCGGAGGTGTCGTACGTTCGGTACTGAGGATCGGTCGATCATGAAGACGTATGACTACATCAACCGCGTTGTCATAACGCTTCCGCTTAACGGTCTACGAGGGTACATGGACGACACTCTCCCCTCTCGTTGCTATGCATCACCATGATCCTAAGTGTGCGTAGGAAATTTTTTGAAACTACTGCGTTCCCCAACAACCCTTTCAAATGGGAGACGCATAGTGGTCATGCATACTGATGATTGAAGACACCTATAGCTAGCAAGTTTCCTCGGCAAGAAGACTGGAACAGAGCAACTGAAGGGGGGAGGAGGAGATGTCATTTGTGCTCACCCATGAACGCAGGGGCGGAGCTCGTCAAACACTAGACCCTCGCAGCGACAAAAAAACTGCACATTTTAAATCGAAAGATGAGTAACATAGCAATTTTGTTTTTTCTGTCAACCTAACTAAATATTTACAACAGCACGAGCGGGTTAGGGGGTTCCTCGGCATCGATGAAACACTAAATAGAAAGTATTATCGGTGTGTGGCACTCGGCATTGAACACTAGATCCACATCCCACAAGTGAAGCCAGCACCCGGCGTCCCGCAACAATAGTTCTGGTGGCCGATGACGGTCGAACACCTTGGCGTATTTGTCTGGCAGCCTTTGCGATGAGGATTAATGTAATGCCCTCGATGCGGCTATAGCTCCCACGTGTCGAGGCACGACTTAGAGGCATAACCGCATTGAAAGCAATATCGCAAGTTGAGCAATCATCACAACATCCCATGTAATATAGATAATAAAAGGGGAGATACATAGTTGGCTTACACTCACCACATCAATCAAAGTACATAAATAGCATTACATCAATCAAACACTCATGGCCCGACTACAGCACCAAAATAAAAGATAAACCCAACATGCGACATGGTCCCGATCACCCCAACTGGGCACCACTACTGATCATCAGGGAAAGACACATAGTAACGGCGTGAGTCCTGGTCGAACTCCCACTTGAGCTCAAGTGCATCATCTGGAACGGAATCATCAGGCCCTGCATCTGGTTTGGAAGTAATCTGTGAGCCACAGGGACTCAGCAATCTCGCACCTTCGCGATCAAGACTATTTAAGCTTATAGGTAAGGGCAAGGTAATATATGTGGAGCTGCAGCAAGCGACTAGCATATATGGTGGCTATCCTATTCGCAAAAGAGAGCGAGAAGAGGAGGCAAAGCGCAAGCGAGCAACTAGAGAACATCCTGAGGCAAGCATTAGTCCAACACCGTGTTCACCTCCCGGACTCCGCCGAGAAGAGACCATCACGGTAACTCACACTATTGATTCATTTTAATTAAGTTAAGGTTCAAGTTGTCTACAACCGGACATTAACAAATTCCCATCTGCCCATAACCGCGGGCATGGCTTTCGAAAGTTCAAATCCCTAAAGGGGAGTCCCAACTTAGCCCATGACAAGCTCTCACGGTCAACGAAGGAATAGACCTTCTCCCGAGACATTCCGATCAGACTCGGTATCCCGGTTCTACAAGACACTTCGACAAGTTAAAACAAATCCAGCAACACCGCCCGAATGTGCCGACAAATCCCGATAGGAGCTGCACATATCTTGTTCTCAGGGTACACTCAGATGAACACTACGTACAACTAAAACCAACCCTCGAGTTACCCCGAGGTGGCGCTGCAAGTGGCTCTGTTTGGACCAACACTCAGAGGAGCACTGGCCCGGGGGGGTTTAAATAAAGATGACCCTCGGGCTCCGGAAACCCAAGGGAAAAAGAGGCTAGGTGGAAAATGGTAAAACCAAGGTTGGGCATTGCTGGAAAAGCTTTAATCAAGGCGAACTATCAAGGGGTTCCCATTATAACCCAACCGCGTAAGGAACGCAAAATCCGGGAACATAACACCGATATGACGGAAACTAGGGCGGCAAGAGTGGAACAAAACACTAGGCAAGAGGCCGAGCCTTCCACCCTTTACCAAGTATATAGATGCATTAAGATAACATGGCAATATAATGATATCCCAACAAGTAAATAATGTTCCAACAAGGAACGGTCTCCAATCTTCACCTGCAACTAGCAACGATATAAGAGGGGCTGAGCAAAGCGGTAACATAGCCAATCAACGGTTTGCTAGGACATGGTGGGTTAGAGGTTTGACATGGAAATTTGGGGGGCATGATAAGCAAGTGGTAGGCATCGTAGCATAGGCATAGCAAAAGAGCGAGCATCTAGCAAAGCAAAGATAGTAGTGATTTCGAGGGTATGATTATCTTGACTGCAAAGTTGTCAGAGTTGACTGGATCCTCGAAAGCAAACTCAATAGGCTCCTCGTTAGCGAACTCGTCTCCCGGCTCTACCCAAACAAGACAAACAAGCAACAAGGACACAATCAACCACGTGCAAGGCTCAAACAACATGATGCAAAGATGGTATGCTATGCGGGATGCAATATGGGATGCATATGCAAGATTTGACAAGGAATGCATGAACCTGACCTCAACTTGGAAATCCAAGTGTGCCACTGGAAAGGTGAGATGAAATCGCTTGAAAACGATATAAAGAACGCCGGAATCGGAGTTACGGTTTGGAAATGGCAAGCAATTCAAATATGACCATGTTCTGCGATTTACAGCAAGTAGCCATCTAAATGCAACAAGATGAACATGCTACAGCACCCAAACATGGCATCAAAATACATGGCAGAGATCCGCTCATGATGCTTAACAAAAGACTAGCACTGAGCTACGGCCAATTCATCCATTAACAGGTTCAAACAAGCATGGCAAAAATGCATTTGGTAAACACATTTCAAACTTAGTGAAATTAACACTTGTCTGGAATATCAGATCAGATAGCACACTTTGGAGCATGAAAACTATATGCTACAGGTGCTGAACATGACAAAGTAAAGCATGGCATGGAGCTACTCAAAGAGCTTAACAAAAGTCCCTTAGTGTCCTTGAGCCAAAAGGGATCAGAAAATACATTTGCAAGCATGTGAACATGCCAAAAACATAATCAGATCACAGAATTGGTGAAAACTGGAGCATGCTGAAACAGATATCAAGTAGGCATGTTTACGAGCTTGATGCACTCACTACAGAGCAAGTCATGACAATCTAAGCATACACCCATCAAGAATACACAAAATACAAGCTGGACATGGCAAGAACAATAACATAGCATACACGGACCAACTACAACATCCTCGGCAAACTTGCTAATAAGTAGACAATCTGCCCAGATTCACGAAATGGCAAAAGTAGAGCTCGATTGACTCAAGCTAGGGTGCTCCATAATTGCAAACAAAGGCATGGATGGATAGAGCACTACAAGATTAACAAAACATCCTTACTGATCATCCTCAAAAGAGGCACGGATCACTAGGAAACAACATGAGCATATGGCATATTGAGATAAACAGCTCAAGGACTTAGTGGAAATGCTAAGTCCCTGATATCAGCATTAACGAATGCCCCACTTTGCAAGCTTGGGCTAGTCACCACACACATCACAAAAATACATGGGTTGCACCTCTGGATAGATGGCAAAACATATAACAAAACTCATGTAGAGCTCAGGGGCATATCATGCACACATTAATCATGGCAAAAATGACAAATAGCTAAATGGAGCAGCACATCTGACAATTATCTCAAATAGCATACTTCTAACAGCATTTCGGGCATCAAGATGAACTCAAATGAAAATGATGCAATGAGATGAAATGATGTGCTCTCTGAGGCGAACATTTTGATATGCTATATGCCCAAAACGGATCTACGGATGAGGAGATACAACATGATGAACATAACAAAAAAATAAGAGAGAGGGGGAAAGTCAACCGAGATATGTGGATCTGAGATCTAGGGTTCGGTGTGCACGCGAACCGAGGCATCAGCGCACGCACTCCGGCGAGGCAGGTGGTGGCCGGGGTCGGCGAGGGATGGCCGTATCGGGCCGGTCCCTGCCCGGATCCGGTCGGAGGGGTTGCCGGCGACGGCGGGGAGAAGCGGCGGAGTCGAGGCGTCGGCGAGGCAGTGGGCGGCGAGGTGGCGACATGGCAGCGGCGAGCTTGCCGTGGCGGAGCTTCCGCTGGTCGGCGTCGAGTCGGCGACGACGGAGAGAGGTGTCGGGCGGCGGAGCCGAAGTCGGGCGCGGGCGGCGCGGCACCGGGCCGGGAGGGCCCCGCCTGGGCCCGGTGGGCCGGAGCGCGGGTGGCGGCGCGGGGATGTGGGCGCGGTGTCCCAGCGAATGGGGAGGCGACACGTGGCGGCGGACACGGCCGTCGGTGGGAGAAGATGTCCGGTGGTGGACGGGAGAGTTAGGGTAGGTTTTGCACCGCGAATTTTGGAGGGGGAGGTGTATATATAGGCATAGAGGGAGCTAGGAGAGTCCAAATGAGGTGCGGTTTTCGGCCACGCGATCGTGATCGAACGCTCTAGATGATGGAGAGGGTTTAGGTGGGTTTTGGGCCAAAATGGAGAGGTGTTGGGCTGCAACACACACGAGGCCTTTTCGGTCCCTCGGTTAACCGTTGGAGCATCAAACGAAGTCCAAATGGTAAGAAACTTGACAGGCGTTCTATCGGTAGTGAACCAAGGCCGCTTGGCAAGTCTCGGTCCAATCCGGAAATGTTTAATCCCCACACATGAAAGAAAGGTAGAAATGACCACCGGAGAAGAACGAAGCGCCGGAATGCAAAACAGACAACTGGGAAAATGCTCGAATGCATGAGATGAACACGTATGCAAATGCAATGCACATGATGACATGATATGAGATGCATGACAATTATAACAACACACGGAGACAAAAACCCGAACCCGAGAAAATAAAATAACTTAAGGCCGGAAACGGCAAGAGTTGGAGTACATATTGGGAAAATCATATCCGGGGTGTTACAATTAAAGCCAAGTTTTGAAAGTTCAAACAACCAAACCGACTTGAGTCAGTTTGGGTGTTTCAAGTTTCAACACTTGGCTTTTAATCGTCATCGCAGAGGCTGCAAGACAAATTCGCAATGGTGTTCGACCACCATCGACACCGAGAACTGTTGTTGTGGGACGCCGGACGCCGGCGTCACTAGTGGGACGTGGATGTAGTGTTCGACATCAACGACCACATGTATCTTGCATCGATGATACTTGCTATTTAGGGTTCCATCGACACCAAGGAACCCCCTAACCCGCTCGACCCGGTTTTGTCGGTGATGCACCCCTAATCTTCCTCCTCCTCCTCCTCCTCCTCCTCCTCCTCTTCTTCTTCTTCCTCCTCTTCTTCCTCTTCGTCTTATTTTTTTCATCTTTCTTCTTAACGTAAACTAAACCTAATAAACTTAACCTAAGCTAAACTAAATCTAAACCTAAAAAACAAAAACAAAACCTAAACTAAACAACGCCTAAATTAAACTAAATCTAAAAAAAGAAAAAAGAAAAAAAGAGGGGTGTCTCACCTTCAGGTGCGGGGTGCCTGGGATGGAGGAGGGGGCGCCGAAGCGGCGGGGTGGGGCGCCGGGGCGGCTTGGGCGGCGGGGTAGGGCGTCGGGCGGTCGGGGCGGGGCGGCCGGGGCAGCCGGGCCGGGGCAGCGGAGCGGAGTGGCGGGGGTGGCTCGGGCACGGGGCGGCGGTGCGGGTCTGATGAGGGAGGAAGAGAGAGAGGGGGAGAGGGAGGGGATGTGGGGCTGGCCGCTTTTTAGCTTAGGTCACAGCTCTTTGTCGTCTGCTAGCGAACGGCAAAGAGCCTAGCTAAAGTTGGCCACTTTCTTTGCCGTCCTCTAGCGTACGGCAAAGAAAGTGGCCGTTAGGTGGCCCTCGCTAGTACGCCACCCTCCCTCTTTGCCGTCTGCTAGCTGACGGCAGAGATTCTATGACGTTAGCTAGCGGATGGCAACGAGGTAGCTGACGGCAAACATTACCTTTGTCGTCAGCTTTTTCTTTGCCGTCAGTTTTTCTTAACCTGATGGCAAAGACCTTCTTTGCCATGAGCTAGTGATGCAGAGCATCCTATGGACATCACCATGTCAAGATTCTGTTTGGCAAGTGACACGTGCGACATCTACTTCACATACATAAAGGTGAATCATCTCCTTTACACGTGCTCACTTGACCCCTTCGAGGATGGTATACTACTTGACACTTCTCCCGTGTGCATGCATAGGTATTATCGGAGCTTCACGGATGTTGAGGAGGAGTGCAAGCGCCAAGGAACAACTACACCATCCGCGAGGGAAGCCTGGAAGCGACCACGGAAGAAGACAGAGCTACTGAAGCTACAGCGGCCGGACATCCGGGCCAGAGGCCGGACATCCGGCGCCTGTGCAGCCTCCAAGGAGTTGC